>NW_005179151.1:406028-441396 GCF_000350225.1 Chondrus crispus
CCTCTCTCGCGAGCAAAGTGGCAAAGTCTAAAAACATCGCTTCTATCACAGCCATTCTATCTTGCGTCTTGTGCATCTCATCTTGCTATCCGCCACCTACCGTCACCACTACCGCCACAGTGTGGTGGTAGTGGATACCACTATGGTTGGATAGCTGGATAAACATGAGGTGTGGTCACCACATGTGGTCACCACACCTCAAGTTTATCCATCCACCACATGTGGTCACCACACCTCATGTTTATCCAGCTATCCAACCATTTCTTTTTCTTTAATTTTTTTCTCAACCCCCCGTCTCTTCCCAAAACCCCTGGCCCCAAAGTTCCCACCCCTTTCCAATCCCAAACCCATCTCCTACACAACTGTACACTACAGTACATCCGATGTACTACATCGCCCAGTGTATATGCTTCGCCCCACCCCCCACCGCCCCTCAGGCCTCAGGCCGTTGACCCCGGCAGATACCCGACTCCTCTACGACTCCTTTAAACAACCAATCCCCACATCCCTTTCCCAACGGCTACGTCCTATCCCCCTCCCACATCCCGCTCCTTGACACCCTCCTGCCCTCTCGCCCTTCATTTTTTCTCACTTGAATTCCCCCACTGCCCGTCCGCAAACCCATCACCTGGTGACAGTCTTTGCGTCCACAACCCGCCTCGCTCACCCTTGTTCACGAAAACCACACACATGCCTCTCAGAAAAGCAAAGCGTACATTGCTGCAAGCGTATGACGCTGAAGAGAGAACAAAACTTGGACAATAATCAATCAATTGTAACGGATTTCTTCAAGTAAAACCGCGTTGTAAAACAGTGAAAAGTGATTTGCGAGATCCTCCCTTGAGTAGTGCAATACGCTAATAGTGCAGTATTCCACCGCGTGGCCCTCCTTCTGTTTACACCCCCTCTTCCGCCTGCTCCCTGTGAGGGCCTCTCTAAAGATTGCGTGGTCAGGCATGTATGCACATGTATGGACGTCAAATACAATAGAGGCTGTAAAAAATTGGTGCATAATGTTCTGCGCCGTGGTACTGTAAATGACGAGGTTCAGATCTAAGAATGGATCAAGCATCACGGTATCAGCATCTCGAAGATTTTAATCTTGACGTCATCATGCCCACAAATGGATCCGTCGACATGCCGCCATAAGTTATCCATTTTTCTCCTCCATCCGCAAAGACACCTCCTGATTATCTTCCCTTCTTTTCACCATTGTGCCGTTAAACCAACCTTCTTCCTGATCTGCAATGGCTCAAACTTCAAACGTTTCCTCCGAAAGATCCCAATCTTTCACTCGGGACATATCTTATCCTGTAGTAAGAAGCCAAAAGCTTTCGTCGTTGTCTTCGCTTTCAGCGTTGAATGACTTACAGGAAGATCAGCAGTTTAAATCGAAACCTGACGCTCGCAACTACACGGAAAACTCGGATTCATCGGTTGTGGTCTGTGCTGCTGCGATTGCTGGAAGCTCTGTCGTCATTTCAACTCAACAGCGTCAGAAAAAAAGAGCTTCGGGACACCACACTTTTCTATTCACCACCCCCTTTTCTTTTGACACTATCACGGATTTCTACGGCCAAGAAATGTTCAGAAAGACTTTCCGTATGTCTCGATCTACGTTTGATCTTCTTCTCAGCACTGTGCACGACCTCTTGGATCGCAGATTTGTGTCAGCATCGGACTACAGAAGAAAAACAATCCCGGCAGAAATAAGGCTTGCAATCACACTGAGGATGTTTGCTGGAGGAAGCTACTGTGATATTTGTTTGGCATATCAAGTAAAGGAATCTACAATTTTCGAAATCTTTAACTCGACAAGCTATGCTTTGATGAAGCGTCTCCATTTGGAGGGCTTTCCGAAGACGAAACTGGCTCTGCAGAGTATTGCGCAAGGTTTTCAGACATCACGCCCCGAAGCGAGCCCCTTGTTTGGTTGTGTGGGGGCTCTAGACGGTATTTGCGTTAAGATCAAGAAGCCAGCAATTTGTGAAAACCCGTCGTTTTTCTATTCTCGGAAAGGTTTTTATGCTCTACCAGTTCAAGCTCTTTGTGACGCAAACTACATTTTCCGGTACTGTTCCGCTGTATGTACAGGAGCGACACATGACGCACTAGCGTATGCGGTGTCCGGACTCAAGAAGGATCTAGACTCTGGGATCCTCAGCGATTCGTTTTACATAGTCGGTGACGAGGCGTACACCTGCACGGAAGAATTGATAACGCCTTTTTCTAGGGACAATGCGGACTACGATCAGATGAACTTCAATTTCTTTCTTTCGTCCATGCGCATTCATATAGAACAGGCGTTCGGCATGCTAGTTGCGCGTTGGCGCATTCTCAAAGGTGGATTGGAGTATTCTGTGAACAAATGCACTGATATTGTCTGTTTGCTGATGAAACTGCACAACTTTTGTACGAAACACGACGGGCCGGACTCAGCAACTGATGGTTTAACGCAGGAGGAAATGGATGTGTTGGAGGAGGATATCAAAGCGTGGTACATACAAACTGAAGAGCTATCTGAAGAATTTCACCCAGAAGCGCAGGGTAGAGTCACAGCGCGATCCGCAGTTCAGCGTTCCGGATCTTCTCGTATGAAACGTGATGCTCTGGTTGCGATTGTTAAGGGTAAGAATAGACAGATGCCGAATCCTGTGCCTTTGACGGTGAACGCTCGCCGTGTGCGTGCTCGTACATAGATGTAGTCGCTGCGATAACGCCCTGCCCCGCTCTCCTCCTCCACGCCCAAACTGTCTCAAAGGAAGCTGCATTCCCCAGGGAGAAAGATATCTTTCCTCCTTGATACGCGGGATGATGCCAATATTATTCAAGCAGTCAACAAATGGCTTGCCCTCGTCCGAGTCCTGGTAGAGCGTTTCCTCAAAAAGGATGGCGCCAGAGATGTAATCTCCAAGGTCTGCACAATTGAAAAGGGAAGCTGCGACAGGCCCTGCCGGTCGCTTTCGAATTTTCGACTCCGATGGAAGCCAGACGCTTGCCGATGGTCTTGGTCGACTCATCAAGGGCGACAATACGCTTGCCGGGGGAGGCGATCTTGTTGGCGCTGGTGATGAGCTCGTCGTGACACTGCTCTATGGAAATCGTGGGATAGAGAATGGGGGTGCATTGGGCTGTCGGCGTCGGGTGCGAGCTCACGAAGGAGGTGCTCGACACATTTCTTAAATGAACTATTAATGAGTTTGTTGGCGGTGCCGATGAGCTCGTCGTGACACTGCTCTACGGCCGTCGTCGGATGGAGAATGGCGGTGAGGCGGGCTGTCGGCGTCGGGTGCGAGCTCACGAAGGAGGGGCTCGACACATTTCTTAAATGAACTATTAATGAGTTTGTTGGCGGTGGCGATGAGCTCGTCGTGACACTGCTCTACGGCCGTCGTCGGATGGAGAATGGCGGTGAGGCGGGCTGTCGGCGTCGGGTGCGAGCTCACGAAGGAGGGGCTCGACACATTTCTTAAATGAACTATTAATGAGTTTGTTGGCAGTGGCGATGAGCTCGTCGTGACACTGCTCTACGGCCGTCGTCGGATGGAGAATGGCGGTGAGGCGGGCTGTCGGCGTCGGGTGCGAGCTCACGAAGGAGGTGCTCGACAAATTTCTTTAATGAAATATTAATGATGTCGTTGGAGATGGCGATGAGCTCGTCGAGATATTGCGCTGTGGACATCGTCGTATGGAGAGTGGGGCGCGGCGGGAGGTCAGCGTCGGGTGCGAGGTCATGAAGGAGGTGCTCGACACATTTTTAATGAACTAATAATGACGTTATTGGCGGTGACGATGAGCTCGTCGTGACACTGCTCTATGGACATTGTGGGATAGAAAATAGGGATGCGTTGGGCTGTCGGCATCGGGTTGGAGCTCACGAAGGAGGTGCTCGACAAATTTCTTTAATGAAATATTAATGATGTCGTTGGAGATGGCGATGAGCTCGTCGAGGTACTGCTCTGTGGACACCGTCCGATGGAGAGTGCGGGCGCGGCGGGAGGTCAGCGTCGGGTGCCAGCTCATGAAGGAGGTGCTCGACACATTTTTAATGAGCTAATAATGACGTTGTTGGCGGTGACGATGAGCTCGTCGTGACACTGCGCTATGGACATCGTCGGATGGAGAGTGGGGGCGCGGCGGGAGGTAAGCGTCGGGTGCGAGCTCATGAAGGAGGGGCTCGATACATTTCTTTAATGAACTAATATTGACGTTCTTGGCGGGGATGATGAGCTCGTCGTGACACTGCTCTACGGCCGTCGTCGGATGGAGAATGGGGGTGCGTTGGGCTGTCGGCGTCGGGTGCGAGCTCACGAAGGAGGTGCTCGACACATTTCTTAAATGAACTATTAATGAGTTTGTTGGCGGTGGCGATGAGCTCGTAGTGACACTGCTCTACGGCCGTCGTCGGATGGAGAATGGCGGTGAGGCGAGCTGTCGGCGTCGGGTGCGAGCTCACGAAGGAGGTGCTCGACAAATTTCTTTAATGAAATATTAATGATGTCGTTGGAGATGGCGATGAGCTCGTCGAGATATTGCGTTGCGGACATCGCCGTATAGAGAGTGGGGGCGCGGCGGGAGGTCAGCGTCGGATGCGAGGTCATGAAGGAGGTGCTCGACACATTTTTAATGAACGAATAATGACGTTGTTGGCGGTGACGATGAGCTCGTCGTGACACTGCTCTATGGACATTGTGGGATAGAAAATAGGGATGCGTTGGGCTGTCGGCATCGGGTTGGAGCTCACGAAGGAGGTGCTCGACAAATTTCTTTAATGAACTATTAATGATGTCGTTGGCGGTGGCGATGAGCTTGTCGAGTTACTCCTCTGTGGACATCGTCGGATGGAGAATGGGGGTGCGGCGGGAGGTCAGCGTCGTGTGCGAGCTTATGAAGGAAATGTTCGACACATTTGTTTAATGAACTAATAATGAGTTTGTTGGCGGTTGTGATGAGCTCGTCGTGGTACTGCTCTGTGGGCAAGTCGTCGATGGCGGGTGGGGCAGTTCCAGCTTTGCGAGCCTCCTCAAGCTCCTTGGTTGCTTTCCGCGCCTCCCTCAATTTGAAAGCGCCACTTGAGCATGCCATAGCTCAGCCCACTGTCCCGCGTGGGTAGATGCCTTCGAGGAGAGTGTTTCGGGTGGAGAATGGGGGTGCAGCGGGTGGTCGGCGTCAGGTGCGAGCTCACGAAGGAGGTGCTCGACAAATTTATTTAATGAGCTAATGAGTTTGTTGGCGGTGGCGATGAGGTCGTGTACATGATTAAGCAAGATTGTCCCCCTTCTGCTGTTCTATTTTCCTCTTATCATCTATAGCAATACTGTAACGATTTCTGTCCTCTTAACTTCCTCCTAGCCCTGGATTGAGAGGTGATGAGCTGGGTGAAGGATGGTGACAAGACTGGTAATGGGCATAAAAGAAAATTCAGACGCGATATCGATGTAATTACCAGTCCTTAGCCGGAGAGAGAATACAACGTGCGAAACACCCTCCCAAACCTCAAGTTGGCATCACACCTGGCCCTCGTCCTCTTCTGACTCAGAAAGAAGGTCCTTGCTTACATCCTTCTGCAGTTTCCTCAGCGAAAGCAGTACGGAGGCGTCGTCCGAGTCGTCTCGGAGACGCATATCGTCGGGATGTGCAGAAATTCTTTTGACGACGTCCTCTAAAATCTTGATTTTCTTAAGTCTACATGAGTAATCTTTCAATTGCTTCTCGGAATCGTTCGCTTCAATTTTTTTCCTCCGCCCCTCGTAACAAGAAGCAATTTTTGAAAGAGAAGTGGCAATGTCCTTAACTCCCTCATCCGGCTGTGACCTTTTCCTGCGTGTTGGTCCTGTCGACCCCCCTTCCCCAACAGTACTACCAACCCTTGATCCTTCATCTCGTCCGGCGCCACCCGGAATCAATTTACAGCATACATTGGAGAAATGCTCTTCCTCGAAAGGGGTTCCTTTGCGAGTACAAACAAACATTACCAGCATGCGTTTCCCGAGTGCGTTTAGCTCACCGCTAGAACTTGAAGGAAGAAAATGGCGAAACCTGTCGGGATCATTCTGCCCAGAAGCGGACCAACGCGTGACGTACTGTGTAAAACTGGCTTTTGCATCGTTAAACTTGTCCTTCAAGAAGGTTGCTGTTCGATGCGCTAATGGATGCAAAGACGAATCTACTCCATCAAGGGTTGCTGTCTTGTTCAGAAAACGCCTTTGCATGGGGTCGTTAAATCTACTTTCCACGATTGTCCAAAAATCTACCCTCGTCACACCTGCATCCAGTTGAGCCCTGGACAATTCTTGTCCCATGGCAATAATCGCACTCTTTGCATCTTCGTCATCTCGAATTGTAATTAAAAGCCGTGCAAACTCATTGATACCGAACGTGGTGCTCTCTGTGCTTTCAGCAATGTTCAGGTTAGCCTGACCACCTGAAGTTAGAGGTTGGATGGTGACATCCCTTCGACTTGAACCATCCACCCTATTAACTTCTGATCGTGCTCGGTCTATGGAAATATTTTTTTCCCTGTAATCATTGGCTTCTGTAGTCGACAGCACCTGGACAAGTTTTTCTTCAGTAGGCACTCGATCAATTGACAACGGATAGTTTTCATCCTTTAGCAGCCTTATTCGCAACCAAGAGTCATATCTCCGTGTTTCTTCATGAGCTGACAGAGTTTCATCCAAGCTCTTACCAGACAAAAGCGAGAGCTGCAAGTGCAGCACCGCTTTGGCTACCAGAGATTCTTTTTTACCGCTTTGACGCCAATCCCAGCTTTTTAAAATGACTCTAAGCCTCTTAACTGGTAGCTGTGAAAGAAAAGCGAACAATCGGGACATATCACTGGCTGTCGATATTCTTACTTGTGCGCTTCGAGGTCCAATGTTGTCATCATCAATGACGACGGCACCGTCACCAACACCTCGCTCTTGAGAATCTGCAGCAGCTGCCAACGCGCTGTTTGTGTTTGTTGGCGAGCTGGATTCTGGCCCCCCATCAACAGATCTTTCAACGATGACGCACTCGTCGCTGTCGAATCGTAGTATGCGCCGTTGAGCAGAAAGTTCGTCAGTGGATGTTCTTGTGGCAGGAAGTGGCTGACCGACACGCTGAAAGCGAGGACTTCTCCTTAGTTGCGGAGATTCTGAACCTTCTGCCATTTTTGCTGTTGCGATAAAAGGTAATAATGAAGGAAACTATTGATAGGCAGGCTGAAGACTGCGTGCTTCAAGGAATCTGTAGGGGATCAGATAATTCGTACAGGAGAGCGAGAACTTCGAAAGACTTTGTCGATTGGGAGTTCTTTTTCGAAGAGGTGCTGGGATTCTACCGCCTTTTTTGACTTGTTTTTTGAATTCAAATGAATCAGAAATGGATCAAGGTCTGTTGGCGATAGCCAATAGGTCTCGACTTTATTGATTTGCAAAAGCTTACTGTGTACTTGTCATGTTAATTATTCTCGTCCATGATCGTCCATATGAAGTGTCATATGTATTAATGAAAACAATAAATGAACCAATCAGGAGCGATATTTGGTCCATTCACGTCCATCCATGCCCGACCACAGAATCCTTAGAGAGGGCCTGATTCCCCGCAGCGACGGCACAACGAAGACACTGACCCGTCTGTACTACCTGACGGGCTTCGCTTTACACTGGACGTATTCCAATCCAACCCAAATAAAATGCAGTGCCAGTCGAACACCTCCCTCTCCGTTTCACTTGCCCGCGTACTGTGTTCACTGCGCACCACAATGCCGTGATGACGCGGGGGTGTGGGAGCAGCGACTGCAGGCTCACAATCAAGGTGTGGAGAGGAGTGGTGTAGTGCGGAGTGAGGATAGGCTGTACCGTTCTCGTTCTATTCGCTGTACTGGACTACTACTCACACCTTTTCATAAGCGCTTCCTCTTTAGATTGGCTTCCTCACAAAGACACCAATCATGGATTGGAAACGCCCCATGCCGCCGCCTTCTCGCAAGAGATTTGATGCCCATGTCACGGCCGAGAGACACTCGTGTGACGGCCAGGCTGCAGCGGCGCTCAGCCATGAAATGTGTTACAGTATGTGCGTGAAGATGCAAGATATGTGCGGTATGCTAGCTTCTGCTGTACATACGTTAAACTGCCAAACTCCGGCACACGTGCATCCGCTGCGCGTTTCGCTGACGTCTGTCCAAGGTTTGGACCCGCGATTTCGGGTTGTTTTTTCATTTTTGCTTTTTGCTTGTTTATTCATGCAGAAACTAAGAAACTTCATGATTCTTCATGAAGAAACGACTTTAGACAATGGTAGCCACGACTTACACGTTACATCTCCATGATGGAGATGGGCTACAGGGACCCTAGGAAGGCATGGGGGATCTCGATTTGGATGGTTGATCGCGATTATCGGTGGGTCACTTGAAGAAGGCCGAAGTGGTGATTTTTTCATTTTGCAGCATTATCTGGCAGTTTTTGCGCGCAATTGCGCGCAAAAACATGATTTAATGAAATCGCGGGTTTGGACTGCAATGTGGTCTTGCAATGTGGTCTACTAGAGGGGTTTATGACGCTAGTTGGGACCGGTTATCCCGACGAACGTGGACTCAAGCGTGACCACAGGTCTGTACTCATGGTCTATGGCGGTCTGACAGGGGGTGCTTTGTTATAATGTACGCCATACAATATATAAATATATAAATGGTACAGTACTCTCGGTAATTTCTTGTAGAGAAGTCAGACTCTCAACCACTCAAGCAACGGAGCAGCGAACATTCTTGGTACTGTAACATTACATGTTGGTTCCCGCATGCCGACAGCAGCGCCCAGAGACTGTAAGACACTCGAGTTTCTCATCCTGACACTGTTGTCACTTGTGTCTAGAAGCCCAGGTCGACTCGCTCTCTAGAACCAATCTTAAATTTGGCGTGTACGGTGGCAAGATATCGGCATTTACCGTGAAATGAACACAACAATTACCGAAAGGCAATTCAGGAGTTTGTTGTACGGTTGACATAACGCGATGCGTGTCGCACTCATATCTACAGTCTACACAGATTTTAGAGCAGTGCAGGTACCAGTCACTGCAGTGCAGATCTCGTCGTGCAGACCACGTATCGCATTGCTGTGCCCGAAGCAGAAACACTTTTCGACAGAGATGCAAACACATTGTAGTTACGTACCCTTCGAGTGCATACCCGCCTGCTGTATCTTTCAGGCTGAGTCTCTAGTGCGATGTCCTATGCCCTCTCTTAGGCCTCGACAGTTCATCGAAGTGGTCATATTGTGCAATATGCCGGTAGTCGCCAGTGCGGGCACAAGGATGGCCAGCCCAAACGCCTACATGTCAGCCAAGATATCATGACGTTTTCGACTACAAAATGACCGACAGAGAAGCGACAGGTGACGGTGAGTAGGAGATATCAGGAGCTCTCCAACGTGTTGCCCGGTAAGATCTATAAAGAATTGTTCCTTACGTAGTGTCAATAATACAAACCCTAACAAATCTAAATCATATATCCAGTGCAGTATGGCAACTAGCCCTACACTCGGCCGTATTCTCTTGAAGGGGACGGGGTTGGAGCATTGTACCATTTCGCGCTTTTCGTTCAACGAAAGGAGCGTGAGGCATTAATTTCAAGGCATGTGCCGGACGCATTCACGCCTGCACATTTCTGATTGTTTTGTCGCTGCAGATATGGAAACGGGGTCCTTCAATTTTCGCAATCTGAGGAAGTTTCGCAATCCGAAGAGTCTTGGCAAGCTCTTCGGCCTGCGGAGCCTTTCATTGGACTAGGGTTTGCTCCTCCATCTGCCACTGGGGTACTGCCACACATCACACGTGTACACTTGTCTAACTCAATGTGACCATCGCATGCTACCTTACCGCGTCTGGATTTTCTCAAAGTAGCCTTATAAGGCGACCCTCCCCCCTGGAATACAGAAGACGAGTTCGTGGAAGCGGAAGGAAGCCGGATCAAACGTATCCAAAATCTTGATGCAGCTGCCAACCAAACCGAACGCCATTTATCCATGCCCAAACAATACTCGTCAGTAACAACGTATTTAGCAAATCTCGTGGAAACCCGACACATAACTCTATGCACGTCCAAGAAAACATTTACAAAAGAGATGGGTGTGCTGGGGTCGGGGCATACCATCAACAAATTGAAACAAAAAAATAGACCTACCCATTGAGCTCACGGACATGGCGTCTAAACGTCTCGTTCCCTAGACTACGTGCTCGACGGAAGTGACTCGGCGGTTGACGGAAGAAACGGTCTCTTCGACAGTGGAGGACACACTTCTACTGGCCTCCGCCCTTGTCGAATGCGCCATAGCCGGCGGAAGGACGTGGTTGTCTGGCGAAGTTGAAGAGCGGAGGTGGTCGTGGTTGTCTGGCGAGGTTGAAGAGCGGTGGAGGTCGCGGTTGTCTGGCGAAGTTGAGGAGCGAAGGGGGTGCGTGGGACAGTTACAACACCAATCAACGACCCATCGGACGAGGTACACGACGTTGACAGTTACGACCATACACAAGGTGAGAAAGGAATAGTTTGATCCCCACGGTAGCTCGTGATTGGGATCGGCAGTCGGCAGGGCTGGAAGGCTAGGCGGTGCGGGTGAGGGCAGCGGCATGGCTTCGGACGAGTGTGCGGTGAGCGAGAGTGTTAGAGTTGCGGCGAGGAGAAAACCGGAGCGGACGAGGCAACGGGACGTGGGGTTAGTGCAGTCGATCATGGCAAACAAGGGTGGTGTTCAGTGGATGGATGGTGCTTGTTGTCGGTTGAGGTTGGACCAGTTGTATCGAGGGCGGTGAGGATGGCAGAGTGGAGACGGAAAAGAAAGAAGCAACTACATTGCTCCGGGTAACTTAAATAGAACGGGTGGGACGGATGATTCGGGTGCCGCGTGTGGGAGGGGGTGCGGAGGGTGGGCGGAGGAAGAATGGTAAGGTAAGAAAGAAATTCCGGACATGGTAGAATCCGCGAAAAACCAAAAATGTACTTATATAAACCCCTATCCACTCTATCCACTCCTATCCACTGTAGGCCCCTGACACCGCTAAAACCCCATATATATGGCGGCCTCACGGCCACGATGTGCGCATCATGCGTCATGCGCAATCGGCCAATCATTGCGCATCATGCGCAATGATTGCCCGACAGGCCGTCAGGCGCACTTCCCCGGCCGCGCGCTGTTGCGAGTGTGTGACAGCAGTGCACAGCACCATCTCAAACTGCACAGAGCCTGCCGACAATGATCAAGCCAACAATAATTGTTGGCTTGATCATTGCGTCGCGAGGGGGGCAGTCTGTCCGGGGGCGTGGCCGAGTTTTCGGGCTTTTGCAAACGCCCCTGCCGCCCCGTTGACAGGTCGCCGCCGCATTCCACGACTGCCAGGGCACGCAACCACACTGTGCCCCCCCCCCAAACCCCCAACCCTCCCCTCACTCCCTACCTCCACCGCAGCACACGCTCGCCTCATTTGTGATTGTCGGCAGACTGCCGTGACTGTAAAATTATTTTACTCGAACTCACTGTAATTAAAATGGCTGACAGTCCCTGTAGCAGCCGGTACACAAGCTTATTGTCTACTGGGTGCCTCATGCTGCGATATGATGCCCTCGGCAAGCCTCGGGGCTCATACTAGTGGGGCCCCTAAGTTGAACATGATTAGAAAAATAAATGTAAAAACAAGAAGCAAGCGGCATCGGAGAAAATTTTTTGACTGTTTGGAAAACTGACAGTCTCCTCGTAAGGGGGGGTGCTGGAGACGTCGGACAAAAACCTCAATATTAAAAGGAAAAAGTACTTGTAATTGTCAAGCAATCACCATTTTTTATGTTTTGCGACGGGGACACTCTCAGCCTGTCGTCCACTGAGACTTGGCGAAAACAACCACGGACACAGAAGAGGAGTGAGAATGAAGCGCGCGGACACTTTTGCACCTCAACCGATAACTAAGATCGGACATCCAAGCAAATAAATAAAAAATAGAAAAGTCCGCCTATTTTGTATTTTTGGGTTGTTGCACACTTATACGTAGAAAGCCGTAAGCAATCGATTGAGATATTTTTTCTTTAATTTCAACCACGTCGTTCTGATATACGGCGCACTATCTGGCGCTGTTACGCGCGGCGGTGCTCCTTGGCCCGTGTCGGAGATATTTTTCAAAATATTTTGCATGTCCGATTTTTTTGTCACTGTCCGACAACACCAGCAACCCCCTTTACCTGCTTTTCTGATCTCAGGAGCCAAAAGGCTCATACATCGGCATGAACGGCGTCTTTCGGTCCGGGTATCGGAGAGGTTGCAACCACAGAAAAAGCACCCATTATTTGCACGGACATTTCACTGGCTGATGCATTTCGAAATTGCAATTTTTAATTCTAATTGCTATTCCGGGACGGTGCAACCTCCTGTGCTGCTTTCTTGAAGATTGCGGCACGCCGAGCGGAAGTTCTCTTCTTCGCAATCTGGCGACGTACCAACAGAGACCTTGGATAAATGGTCGCATCCTTATAATGGTGCACACGGAAAGCAAGCGCTTTCTCCCGTAGCGCTAAGCCCTGTGCTCTAGTCCGCTCCACAGCCTAAGCTGCACGTTGCGCTACATCGCCCTCCTTCTCCTGCCTTACTGCCCGCCTAGCTCTTCCCATAGCGTCCTTGCACCTTGCCAACTCCATCGCGACATCCGTTGTCAGGGTCAACCCAGCCGATGTGTAAACATAACCGCATTGTAGCACGCGCGGTTGTACCCTTAAACTATCCTTGTACACCAAGCGTTTCTTTTCTAGCATTTCCTTGATTTCCGAGACTGTCGCCAAAGATGTGTTATTGATAGAACACTGCGGACGGGGCACGTCGATGAGGGCACCAGCATTGAGTGTCCATAAACCAGATTTCCTAAAACCAGAAGTCACATGTGCTCGCGTGAACGCCTTGCCATATGCCTCTCGCATTAACTTCATATAGTCAATAAAAGGTCTTGTATTCTGGCGTTCGGCTGAAAACGAAGTCACCATCAATTGGACAGCATCTGCGACGTCTGTCCGTTTGACAGGGGAAGCCGTGGCGGGAGTACGAAAGAACAATGACAATGACTTGCTCCTCATCTGGGGATAGGTAGGTGCGTGCTTTTTTTGATTCACCTCTGTGTGCAAATCTGTACTGAAAAGTCGCCAAAGGGAGCCGGGCAAGTCGGGCAGCCTCGCGCTTAGTTGGGCCATTATCAATAGCAATGACGGCTCGGTTGAAGAAGTGCTCTTCCTTCCTCTTGCGACTTGTCTTCTTGGTCATGGTGTGGTGGCCGTGGTGTGAGGAGAAGCGGAATGAGCTCTAATGCCCTAATTTGCACCGAGGTTTCACCAAAGTTTGCTTTCCGATGGCAAAAAGGGCGCCAAGTCGGATTCTGCATGTCAAATTGCGCCATTTGCATTTTTGAACGATTTACGTCATTGTCACTGAACGTTTTTCACTCAAAAGTTGAGTCATTTACCGGTAGAAGCTGAATCACAATAAAATTTGCAATAAAGTTTTTGTTCCAGTGATCGGTGCTCTGTTCGAGAAAGGGGGGCATGTACGGGTATCTGCACTCGGAACGTGTCTGCACTCGTAGCCAGTAGACAACCCTACACGTGTACTTGTTCAACTCCTTTTTGCCGTCAATTGCGTCGCAGCGCGTTTTTCCCGTCGCAATGCGTTTCTCCCGTCTCAGCGCCTTTGTCCCGACGCAGCGCGTTTTCCTGTCACAGCGCGTTTTTCCCGTCGCAGCGCCTTTTTCGCGCGCCGTCGTTCAACCCTTTTTGCCATCGTCCCCTCTTCCCCGCCTGCCCGCCTCTTCTTTACCAAGCTGCCCCGTCGGCCGACCCCAATGCCCTGCTCAAACGCCCCCGCTCCATCTCCGCCATCTCTGCCACCCTCATCTCGCCCCGCCTTCTCCGTACTCCCTCCTTCCCGTCCATCGCAGTCCGGCTCCCGCACCCCCCTCATCACCATCAGTCAACCTTCCCTCTCGTCCGCTGCGATGCCCTCGTCCCAGCAGTCCACGCTCGCTCCCAGCCCGCCTTCCTCCTCCTCTCCCTCCCTATCTCTGCCCTCCGTTCGCCACTTCCCTTGTGATGACCACTGAGCAAAAGGGGAGGTGCCGTTGGCCAACGACGTGAGGGAGGAATGACTGAGAGTCATATCCCTACTGTAGCTCTGAAAAGTACACTACAGTGTCCAATTACTCCGAGGAATTGTCTACCGGCTGACGGGGACATACGCCCCGTGACAGCGGTGACATTAACCGGTTTTGGGGAAAACCGTAATGTTACTGAAAAGGGCTTGGCGGGGTTCAGTGCAGTGCAAAAATTGGAGATGTCCGCACTACTGCCGAAAATGTCTGCACCATAGTGCAGACAATAATCAAGCCAACAATTTTACTGTAATTACAATGGCTGACAGTCGCTGTAGCAGCCGATAGACAAGCATATTGTCGCCTCGATCCCATCGTGCAGACACGCTGTGCGTCGTGCGATATGAGGCCCTCGGCAAGCCTCGGTGCTCATATCTGCACTCGGCGCATGTCTGCACTCGAATCGAGGCGACAACCCCTACTTGTAGTTCCCCTGTTTCGAAACGATTTTCCACCTTAACGCTTTAAGCTGTCCTTCACACGGCACAAACCGTTAGAACTTCAAAGCATTCTGATTGGATCATGGCACAAGAAGCTGTCGAAGTCTTGAAATTTTCGCCGTGCCGCACGGACTATAGTCTACTTCTGATGACTCTGTATACCTCCCTCTAGTCACCGCCCTCAGTCTCTCCTCCGCCATCATTTCTTTTCCTCTCCACGTGCGCCGTCAACCTCTTCTCCTCCCCGTCCCTCCGTTCCAGCGCATTCATTAAATGCTCCACCGAGACGGATTGGGTGTGGGAAGGACGTCGCTTCTTAAGTGCCCGCAGCAATGGAATCAGTGAAAGCCAGGCGGGGATGGCAGGAGTTGAGGTTGCAGAGTGGCAGGTCGGGTGATAGGCGGAGGGGGCGACGACCCAGGACAGGACGGCGGGGTCGACCGAGTCGAAGAAGGTGACGACGTGCAGGGGCAGACGCTGCTAGGCGAGGGCCTTGTACGCGGTCTGGAACAGGTCCTTCATCTCGGCGGCCTCTGCCAGGACGAGGTCCGGCTCCTGCATCATGACCTCCTCCGCCCCTCGCGCCGCCTCCTCCTCCCGCCCCGGTCCTAGCCTTACTCACCCCGCGCAGCCGCAACCTGCGTCTGCAAGCCCCCTCCCGCGCGTCCGCCGCTGCCCACTGCGACTGCCTCCTCCTCTTTCAGTGCACGCAAGACCCCACGCGCGACTGCACCCTGGTCCACGCCTCGCTCACGCACGGCCTCCTCACCAACCCGCTGTCCACCTGACTGCGTCCCCCCGCACCCCTCCCTCGTCCCGACAAGCCCCGCCACAATCCTTAACACCTCCTCCGCACACCGCTAGCACAGCGTCACCCCGCTCCCGCCGTGCTCATAATTCGCCACCACCGTCATCTCCCCCCCCCCGAGCCCCTCTTCCTGCACCTCCATCCTCGCCCCGCCTTCCTTCCGCATAGGTCTGAGCCCCGCCCACGTCCCCAACCGCTCCATCTCCGCCACGCCTGCCACCAGCGTTCTGGCCCTCTGCACTACTTCCTCCGCCTCCTGCCCCGTCGCCTCCTCCGCCCACTCGCCCTTCCGCACGCTGCCGCCCACCGTGTACTCCTCACCAATCCCTATGCCCTTGAGCTCGGCGAGCAGCTGGGCGTAGGCGGCGAGAAGCATGGCCACGACGTCCACGCCGTCCTTATATTGTCCTCCGCCGCGACCCTCTCCACCCGCGCCCCCCTCGCTTGGCACCACGCTCAGGAGGAGCTCTGGAACGTACGTAGTACCTTACTTTTACCTTCCGTCCGCACTGCCCAGGACTCACCACACTGCACGCTCCCACTGCCCACCACCTACTGCCACTTTCCGGCTGAGCTGACGAACAATCGAGCACGCGCTGGTAAAACGTTATCACAATACTCCCGTTCCAGCATTACCGGATGAGGCCGCGGCTTTTTTAGTTGCCATCCTTTGGAAGAGTCTTCGTAGTTTCTCCCTGTAGCCGCAGTTCCACCACCTCGTACGCCTCTGCCTCTTCCTCTCCCCCTGCCTCGTCCCCTTGCTCTTCCTCTAACTATATTGAGTCCTCGTGCGCTGTCGTGTGTATCCAGGCCTGTTCCCCTGCCTTGTGATGCTCCGGAGCTGTGGCCATTTGGCCTTCCGCGGTCGAGGTTCCTCTTGCAGCGGGTGTTGGCGGATTAGAACCTGCATTATCGGGCTCCTCTTGGACGACGGACGCCACAAGGAAGGCGGTGAGCAGCGGGAGGAGTGAAGCGGACGCAGCAGGCCGTAGCAGCCCTTCCTGAAATCCGTTTTCAAACTTGAAGTTGTGCTTGTGGTAGGAATGTTAGTTTCGAGCGGAAGATGAGGCTCGGTTTCCCTGAACCTGTGCAGCGGAGGGAGCGGAACGGAGGTGATCGAGCGAGGCGAAGCGAAAGGCCACAAAAGCCACCGGGGGTCTTGTCTCGTGAGTACGTGAGTACAGTAACCCCCGGATTTCTAGTCTCTTTAATTTCCCCCTGATTTAAGTACCCGGTAAAATTCCCCTTTGTATTTTAGGACCGGCGGGGCACCGCCGCGGACACTGCCAGTCGCTTACGGCTAGCGCTGTCCTCGCTGCACAGTCCCCACGACCCCCCGTCGGGCCACGTTCGACGGCGGCCAGCGGCGGCCGACTCGACGCGCACGCCGACGGCGAATTGTATCCGTTGGGAACGTGGTCCGACTCTCTGGCAGACCCCAGTCAGCGAGCTCCCCTCATGCACCGCGTGCTCCGAGACGGAGTTATCCACTGCTTCCCTTTCTCTACCCACCTGCGATCGGTCTCCCATTTCGCGCTGTCGCACACCCGCTTCTTCAATCACGCGGCATTTCTCGCTCCTCTTCTTGAGCTCTTGGCGCACCTCGCGATCCGTGTGAGACTTCGTGGTCACCATCTGCCTCGCCGCCCCGCCACACCACCGCGCCAAGCATCACTTTCTCAGTCTCCCTACTGGGGCCTCCTCCATTGCAGGTGCCGCGCGCTCCGCCCTTCGTCTCGGCGTCGAGCGCTTCGTCTCGTCATCCTCCGCTTCGCGCCTGTCCTGACCGAAACCGATAAAAGTGCCCGCAGGCCACCGTACGGAGGGGTGAGCGTGAGGCTTCAAGATGCCTGATGTGGAGTGGGTCTCGATGGAAGCTAAGCGCGCACCGCTTTCTGGAATGGAGATTCTGGATGGCGAATGCCGCGTTCAGCTACACCGTGGCTCCCGAGTGGTGTCATTGACAAAAGAGGCACTGATGAGAAGTGTGCAATTGCCCCGAGAAGTTTGTGGCGAGCTCTGAGATTGGCTGTCGTTGCGCCGTGGTCGCTTTTTCACCGAAAGAATGCTCGAGGAACTCGGGTTCTTGCGCCTTTGGGGTTCTCGGCTGATAAACCCCGGGGCTGACCAAACGGACCACACTATCCGGCGTATTGTGTTTTCGTCCGGGAAGGACGTACGGTTTGGCAAGCGGGGGTTCCTTGCATCAGCAGACGACTGCGGGGGACATCTCTCCTTCTGGCCCATCGACTTCTACACCATGAAGTCGCACAGGGCCGTGGGTAGCTTGGCGCAGATGTTGGGGTTGAGCAGTGAGGGTGAGTCTGACTTGGAGGTGAAGGAAAACGGGAGCGGCCTGCAAGTGGAGATAGTTTTTGATGCTCACGCCGAGGCGCGATATTTAGACAACCTGCACCGGGCTTGCACTCGCCGGATGGACCACTTCTTCAGACTTCGATGCCCCGGTGCTCGCGGAGATTCGGCTGCAACGCTCCACCGCCGTGCGAACTTCCGCAGCTTCGTATTCTCTCTACATGGCCAGTGTCTCCGAGCCGCGATCGGCAATGGACTATATGCGCTGGCTGGAGAAGTGGCTGCACTACCTGTAGAATAACGACCGTCGCGAGCGCCGGGAGTTTATTAACCGTGCGGCCGTGCACGGTGCACACGTGGGCGGGTGTGCCCACGTGTAGGGAGCGCGCACGTTGACCAACCGGCCGTGGCGTGGCGCACGTGTACAGTAGCACACGTGTCGTCTGTGCAGTAGTCTACGCGTGTTACGTGTGCGCGTTAGCACACGTGTCGTCCGTGCGGTAGTCTGTAAGCAACACGCGTGTACAGTAATGCACACGTGTAGTAGCAGCGTCCGTGCGGTAGTAGTAATTATGGCGCTAGCTTTTTAATTGTGTACAGTACCCGGCACGCACTAGGCGGCAGGTACTGTACTACTGTACTGGGACAGGTGTCCGAGGCGTCCCTCTGAGGGGTTAAGACCTGACACCCGTCCCTACCGGTAAAGTGGGGCAAGCTCGCCTCCGTCCCTTTCGCGCCTACGTACGTCCGTTTTCGGTTGTCTGTCGCGCGCGCTGGCTTCTAACCCGTTACCGGTCGCTCCCGTTCACGCACCACGGGGCGACTGCGCGTAACCGGCCAGTGAGCCACTCCCTTTTCGCGAGCTCGTCCGATCGGTTCAATTAGCGCGTCGCGTCCGCGCCGCGTGCTCCCTCGCTAAAGCCTCCGCCTCTCACCCAACCCAAGGCGGAGAGGAGTTATCCCACATTTTGGTACTCTTGTGGAGGGTGTAACTCTAGAGGTTGAGCCGCATGCGTAGTCGCTCGATCGCGTGCAGAACCGTACGGACGGAAAAGGTTGAGAAATCACGGCGTCGATCGCGAAGCGTATTCGACGATGAACCGACCGGAAGAAGGGGGAGACTCCGCCTCCGGGCGTCTGAGCACCCGCAGTGGCAGTGGCGCACCGGGCCCCCGAGTGGAAGACCCGGAAGCCCTGCTGCGACCGCCACCGCGACCGGGCCGCAAGCGAGCGTCCGCATCGGATGTTACGCCGGCCGTGTCGGCAGGCACTGAGAATCGCGTCCAATGGATGGTCGACGCGATTCAGCCGCGCATCCAGGCCTGGGTCGAGGAGTTCCTCGCTACGGAACTCCCCCAGGTAGCGCGCGTATGCCTCGACCGAACGGTGCCCGCGCTCGTGGACGCGCACGTACGCAGCGCGATACCACCGCTTTTGGACGAACTTCTACCCGCTCAAGTCCAATGCGAGGTGGTGACCGCGCTCACCACTGTGGATGAAGAATCCCCGTCCGGTTCGGCTCTAAAGGGAGCGACCAGCTCCGCCGTGGCCAATCGTCTGGCCACGACCTTCGCCGGAGCAGGAGTCGACGCACGCGGGCAGCGCGACTAAACCGCTCCGGATTCTACGCTAACGCACGCTGAACCGATCGGCGCCGCACCCGGGATCGGTACAATGGCCCCTCACCCGGAGGGTAAGACCATTTACCTCCCACCAATTTATGGTGCTACAGGAGGGCCCACAGAAAATGGCCCTCCCGTACTCGCCGATACGGCTGGCCCCCGCGGGACAGAAAACCGCCTGGGGCGCTTCGCGACAGAAAAGCGACAGCCGTATCGGTCGAGCAGAAGAAGCGCACCCGGCGCTCAAGGCTACACCTCGGAGGGTACAGAAAACCCCTCCGAGGAAGAAGACACAAGACGTCGCCACAGGGCGACGCGCAAGAACCGCGACGGACGCTACGCGCGATATCGCGATGCCGGAGGGGTCGGTTACCCCTCCGATGATAACCGCGAAGGACGCTATGTGCGATACCGCGATGCCGGAGGAGGTGGATACCCCTCCGATGACGAGGACACCGAGTCGGACGGATCGCGCAGAAGCGACTGCAGAGGCCGCAATGCGCGCGACCGACGTCCGTTCCGGCGAGAGGACTCCGATCCGGAGGGCTACAGTAGCCCCGGCGGAGAAGGAGACCGCCATCGCAGGGGCAGAGACCGCCGGTTTGCCCCGAGGCGGGATCCGAAACGGTTGCCGGTGATCAGGCCGCTGAACGACATGTTCACCAAGGCCGTCGACTACCGCACGTATAGGCTGGAAAATCGCAGCGCGCGCTACGACGCGAGTACCGCGCGGCGAGTTAACCGTTATCGGAAGAAGTTGGACGTCCAGCTGAAAACCCACACGTTCGGTGGTCAAGATCCAATCGCGGTGCAAGGGTTTCTCGCGCGCTTCAAGATGGCCTGCGACCACAATGGGGTCAGCGAAGGCGCGGCCGTATGGTGTTTCCAGTTCTATTTGACTGGGCAGGCTCACGCCTTGCTCCAGTCCAGGCTACACGGGAACACCATGGCGGTCGATGCGGAGCAGCGCGATATGCTCGAAACCTACGCGGAAGTTGTTAACTTTTTATTACACTCGTACGCGACTGACGAAGTTATTTTCGAAGCGGTCGGTGATGTCACCTCCTTCCGTCAGAGCTCTAATATGACGGAGGAGGTGTACAGTAACCAGTTTTGGGACAAGGCGTTGCGCTGCGGAACCGTATTTTCGGACAGGCGCTTGAAGTCCCTTTTCGTTGAGGGACTTCTGCCAGCGACGTGCGCGCAGGTGCGGAATTATCTCGCGACGCATCCGGACGTGGACTACCAAGCGGTGGCACGCTACGCGCACGCGATAGGCGAGACGCACCGCTCGGCTCGAAGACAGGCGACCTCGTTCGCGTCGCCTCAAGCACCGTCCGATTCGGTGAGAAGATTCCCGCGCAACGCGCGGACAAGGCCCGTGCTGTCGGTCGAGTCCCTGTCTGAACTCCCGACAGCGCGCGGAACCGAAACGGAGGAGATACTGGCGGTGATGGACCATTCGGCGACGCCGAGCGCGCTTAGCTCGCCGCCGACTAGTTACCATCCGTCACCTGCCTCGTCCCCGGCGGGCGCACCGATGGCGCCCGCCCAACACGGTGACGCGCGCGCACATCCGTACAGAAGGCCAGTACAGAACCAGCGGGTCCGGTTCTTCAACCAAGGATTACCTGGACCCCCGCCATGTCGGTTCTGTCTGGACCTGACCCACCGACAGGGGCAATGTCCTGTGGTGGTGGATAGCGCGCTGCGTTCGAAGCTTTCGGAGGCCCGCGAGGCCAATTATCAAAAGCTTCGGATCCGTCAAAGTCTCCGCGCAGGTTCGCCGTTCGAGCGTCAAGCCCCGACCGCGTGGCGAATTCGCGTGCGCAGGTTCCCACGGGCATCTACGTGGTCGAGCCGCGCGAGACCGTCCAATCGAAAGAACCCGCGCTACCGCTGACGGACGAGGGGCCCGAGGACCTTAGGTTGACGGGGGAAGCCGGGGAGGACGCGTAGAGGCGTCGACGATCCCCCCGTGCCAAGCCTCAATAAACAAGGCACCCCGTCGGCCGCTTCGGTACGCGCGCAATCACAGAGCCGAACGGACGAAGCGGCAATTTGCTTCTTCAAGAAGCAAAATTACAAGGTCACCGCAACGGTCGGACAACGACGCGCGATGATGCGCGCCATCACGCCGGTTCTAGATTCGGGCGCCGGCCCGAATCTAATCCACCTACGCTGTGTAGCAGAACCGTGGCGCGCTGCCATCCAGTCCGCGCGGAGCCCGCCGCTCATCGACGCTTCGAATAGTTCGATGAAGGCCCTCGGCGAGCTCAAGCTGTACGTCCGGATTGGTGAGTTCGTCGCGCGTGTACCGTTCTTGGTAGTCACCAACCTTGCGGTGGACTGTATCCTCGGAACCACGTTCCTGGATCGCCACGTGAAGGCGATCCTGCCACCGCAGAGGAAGGTGCTGTTCCATCATGCGCCGTCCGTAGCGCTGACGGGAGTCACTCCCTCGAGGCACGACCGCAAGATGGCCTCGAGGGGACCGTCGCAGCAGCTCCCACGGGAGGAAAATTCGGCCGACCGGAAGCACGCGCAGTTCCCGACGAACGTACCGTCACGGAAAATTCGCGTGGTCAAGGGGATCACGATACCCCCGATGACCCAAGCGATGGTACGCGTCGCAACACCGGTTGGGGGGCTTTGCTTCCTGCAAAACCACCCCAAACGGCGCATAAGAATTTATGCCTGATGGCCCAGGGGGTCATGGACCTCTTCCCGGGCGAGCCGTTTACGGCGCTCGTTAGCAACTTCGGAAACCGCGCGGTCCACGTCCCCAAGCATACCGTTGTCGGTCTCGCGTTGCCATTCCCCACACACATCCTGACAATTGGCGTGTCGGCCCCCGGAGAGGCCGGCGCTAAGGAAGGGGGAGGGAACAAAAATAATTCCTCGACCGCTACGGAGGAACAGGCGCGACGCGAACAACTAGTTACGGACGATGGCAGAAGAAAATCTTCCACCGCTACGGAAGGATACGCGCGTCGCAAAGAATCCGTTACGGACGAAGGCAGGATTAATTCCTCACCCGCGGGGGAATGTGCGCGACGAGAAGGACCCGTTACGGACGATGGCAGAATTAAATCCACCACCGCTACGGGAGGAGGCCCGCGACGCAAAGAGCCGGAAACGGACGACGCCCACAGTGGCAATCCCGCTAACGCGGATGAGCGGACCGATACGGACGCGGAGAAGACCCGCTCGTGGGAAGAACACGTCCATATTGGTGTAGAAGACAGTACCGTCCGGTCGGAAATTATGGACATGCTGTCCGAGTTCAAGGACATGTGGTCCGGCCACTTGGGTAAGATCGATGCTACGAAGCATAGCATCGAGCTGAAGCCCGGTGCGAAGCCGATCTACCAAGCACCCTACCGAGCCGGACCCATCTCGCGCGAGAAGGAGAAGAAGGAAATCGACCGCATGCTGCGCGCGGGAGTCATCGAACCGACATCGGCCGAGTGGGCGAGCCCCGTGGTCTTCGTCCCTAAAAAGGACGGGACCATGCGGTTCTGCGTGGACTATCGCAAGCTAAAAGCCGTTACGGTTCGCGACTCCTACCCACTACCGCACATGGACGAATGTATCGACTCGCTCGGCGATGCCACTGTCTTTACCACGCTAGACTGTAATAGCGGGTATTGGCAGGTGGAGATCGCCGAGGAGGACCGCGATAAAACTACGTTCGCGTCGCATTCGGGCCTCTACCGCTTTCTACGCATGCCGTTCGGTCTCAAAAACCCGCCCGCGACATTTCAACGAGCGGTCGACATCATCCTGTCCCGCGTGAAATGGGAGACCGCGTTGGTCTACCTCGATGACGTCATTGTCTACTCGCGAACCGTTACGGAACATATGGCACACGTATGCGAGGTACTACGGCTTCTACATACCGCGGGCGTGTCGCTAAAATTGGCGAAGTGCGCGTTTTTCGACACCTCCGTAACCTATCTCGGGCAAGTCATTCGTCCGGGACGGTTGGAGGTGGAGCGACGCAACGTCATCGCGATCGAGCGCGCGCGCACCTACGAACCAAACGGAACTGCGATCCTTTCTCGGGATGTGCAACGTGTACCGACGGTCTGTGCAAGGATTCGCGAAGATCGCCATGCCGCTGAATAAGAAGAACGGCAAGAATCAGCCCTACGAGTTCGAGATCTTAACCGATGCGGAATACGCGGCGTTTGAGAAATTGAAGCGGCGCCTCGTGTCGCCGCCAATCCTCGCGCTGCCCCGCTACGGACGGAAATATACGCTGGAAACCAACGCGTGCGGACACCAAGTGGGTTGCGCCCTTCTACAGGAGCAACCCGATGGAGGTACCCGACCGATCGGATATTGGAGCCGCGCGTTGACCGATGCAGAGCGCAATTATACGACTACCGAAAAGTAATGCTTGGCCGTAGTGTGGAGCATCCTCACCCTACGGCTGTACCTATACGGAAGCGCGTTCAACCTCCACACGGATCACGAGGCCCTACTCTGGGTCCTCAATTTAGCGGACAGCTCCGGTCGGCTCGCTCGCTGGCGCCTGCGCTTGGCGGAGTACGACTACGAGGTACAGTACCGCCCAGACGTCAAGCACCAACTCGCGGACGGAGTATCGCGCTTACGTACCGATGGAGGAGACACCGAACCGGTCGATGATGAGGTCCCGTGCTTCGCGGTCCAGTACGATGAGGGCAGCGAGGCCCTCCTGGACAATGTGCACTGGGACCCGCCGCAAGGCCGTCCGGACGGTTGTCACGCGCTCGCGATAACTCCCGAGGAACGCGACGCTGCGTCCATCGCGGTTGAAGAATTTCTACGCGAACAAGCTGAGGACGCCTTCTGTCGCTTCGCCGCGGAAATCGTCGGGACGCCGAACTCGAAGTTCGACATCGACCGTTACGGATTTCTCGTCAGGACGTCCCCGCTGGACGGGACCCTGCAGCGCGTGGTACCGACTCGGTTGTGCCCCCGGGTACTGTACCTGGCACACCATCCGAGGTTGGCAGGTCACCCGGGAGCGACGCGTATGTACTACACCCTTCGCAAGGAGTACTGCTGGCCACACATGGCCAGCGACGCGTTTTCGACCGCACAGAATTGCACCTCGTGTGCTGCGACCCGCGGGACGCTTGTCAAGAACCAAAAGGATCCCAAGCTGTTCCCCGCGGCGGGCCCCTTAGAGTTTGTCGCGATGGACCTCCTGGGGCCCCTGCCCAAGACCGCGCACGGAAACCAACACGTGTTGGTAATTACCGACCGGTTCTCCAAGCTAACGCGCAGTATCCCGCTCCGGACCACAACCGCTTCGGTCGTCGCAAACGCGTTTTTGGACAACTGGGTCTACGTTTACGGAGCGCCGCGCTACGTACTAACCGACAATGGCCCCCAGTTCGCTGCGAAATTCTTCGACGCGGTATGCACCCTCCTGGGGGTGCGGCATTATCTCACGACGGCCTACCACCCCCAGTCGAATGGGCAGACCGAACGGTTCAATCGCACGCTGGTGCAACGCCTCCGGCACTACGTGGAGGAGCACCAGCGCGATTGGGACGACTACGTGCAGCCGCTGACCTTCGCGTACAATACGCAGGTCCATCGGTCGACGGAGACGACTCCGTTCGACCTGGTGTTAACGCGGTCACCGTCCGGTTTAATCCTCCCCGGTACTGTGCCGCAGGACGCGGGGACCCATCGAGAGGACCGGCGGACCCCGGTGCAGTACAAACGCGCTACGCTGCGCAAGCTTCGCGACGCTCTCGACCGCGCTCGGACGAAATTAACCGCATCGCAAAAGCGGTACAAGGACGATTTTGACAAGAAGGTCCGCTTCCGTCCGGTCATTGTGGTGGGCGATTTTGTCTACGTCGATCGCCCGGCCCGCCCGTTGACAAGCGTCGAGCGCTGCACGCGTGCGCAAGGTACGGCCGGAACGGACGAGCTCTCTGTCAAACTACTACCGAAGACAGAGGGTCCGTTTCGCGTGCGCTCCGCTACGGACACCACGGTCCTCATCGAGCAGGACGGCGTGGAAAATCGCGTGAGCATCGACCGCGTTACGGAGATGCCGCGCGGGCCGGGGGATACCGTCACCCCGGCCCCATCGACCGAATCGGACGCACAAGCCGCAACGCCAAGAGCGGAGTACGTCGTTGACCGCATTGTCGGACACCGTACTACTCGCGGCGGGATCGACTACAAGGTCCGGTGGTATGGATATACCGCTTCGGACGACACCTACGAGCCCGCCGATGGGCTTCGGCAGCCGTTTATCGACCGGTATTGGCGCTTGCGCCAACAAGGATCAAGCGTGCATGCGTAGCGCAAGTTTCGGCCGCTCTCGGTCGCACCGCTCGGACGCTCGCTCGCGCAAAAGCCTCTCGGGAAAACAAGCTGCGCACGTGCTATGCCGCCCCGGCAGCCAGCTGCGTGCGACTGCGCACCGCAAGGCAGCTCGTACCGGATGGATCCTGCGCAAATGGATGCAGATTCTTCCAAAATTGGCCAACCCTCCGGGAGGGTGGTCCACAATCGGAATTTCTGCCAAGCGTCCACGCGGATAGCTATCAGCCACGCCTGGGCGCACTGTTCCGATGATCGCGCTCCCACGCGCCTATGGAAATGGAGAACTGTACCGGGAACCGGTACTTTGTATTGAGATGTATCGCGTTCGCCGGCTTTTTAATTTAGTCGCCATTTGGGCTACGTTTTTCCCTCCCACGCTGCGGGAAAAAATCGTAGGCCGTTTCTGACAACGGCATCGCACTCCTGGGAGAATTCCGCGTCCGGTAGTGTCGCCTCAGGAAAACCGCATTCGGACATATTTGGAAACCAAATCGGTTTCTTCCCAGTTCTTTCGGTTTCGTTTAGTTTCTTTCAGTTTCCAAATGACGCTTTCGGAGACAGGTCTCAGAAAAGGGACATTCCGATCGGTTGATGCGCGCGAATCGCTGTGAGCGCACGAGGGAAGTTCTGGCGCACGTATCCGTGCCCTTCTGTGGCCGACTTCGGCCGCAAAGGACGGAAAACAAGGGCGGATTTATGAAAATTGGCCAGCCCTTCGGGGCAGGAGTGCGAAGACGGGGATTCTCATCCCAAACCGACGGTACGGAACTTGCGCGCGCTGTTGTCCAAGCGCGCTGGTGCGCTGGGGCGGTGAAGAACCGCCCGGGCGACAGTGTCGGCCCCCGTCCAGCCCGGCGGGGGGCGGCGGCGAGGACTTTGGGTCGCGCACTGTACGCCGTGGGCACATGCACCGCATCGGACGAATTAATCCGCGCAAACGCGGGCTCGGCCAACTCGGTGGCGCGCGGAGCCTCGCCGCGTTGGCTTCGCCACGGGTGTACCGCATGGGCCGATCGGCTCGACGCCGGAGCCCGACCAGGGCTCGACGGCGGACCGTATGGGCGTGCGGCGCTGACTTCGTCGTGACCGTCCGTTCTCGGTCTCCGGAGGAGGTACTGTACGGAAAAGTCGTCGCGGGTGGAGGAGTTGGGAATTTCGGGGGAGTGTTAGGAGGGAGTCAGGGGTTTCGGAGCGTCTCGCAGGAGGGAAATTGGACGACGCGCTTACCGATTCAGACGGGACAGCTGGCGTATCGACCGCCAGCTCGGAGTCGAGGCGGGAGAAAAGCCCGCCCGCACGCACGCGCTTCGGTCTTCGCATTGCGCGCGGAGGAAGAGAGAGAGACCGCAAAGGAGCCGTGTGGTCGGAGAAGTGGTCGCTTCGAGGACGTAGCGAAAGCTAAGGAAGGGGGTCTGTAGTATAACGACCGTCGCGCGCGCCGGGAGGTTATTAACCGTGCGGCCGTGCACGGTGCACACGTGGGCGGGTGTGCCCACGTGTAGGGAGCGCGCACGTTGACCAACCGGCCGTGGCGTGGCGCACGTATACAGTAGCACACGTGTCGTCCGTGCGGTAGTCTGTAAGCAACACGCGTGTACAGTAATGCACACGTGTAGTAGCAGCGTCCGTGCGGTAGTAGTAATTATGGCGCTAGCTTTTTAATTGTGTACAGTACCCGGCACGCACTAGGCGGCAGGTACTGTACTACTGTACTGGGACAGGTGTCCGAGGCGTCCCTCTGATCGCTGTTCGCACTGCGGCCGTACGATGGACGCGCGTGGTGACCACGCCGCGAACTGCAAGCATGGCTATGGTGCCGTGCATCGCCATAACATCGTCCGTAACACTCTCGCTCGCCAGGCTTTTCGCGCTGCCGGCCTCGCCTGTGACCGCGAAGTTCCCTTTCTCATACCCGGAACTGCTCTCCGCCCCCGCGGACATTCTCGTGCAACCACCTTTGTCCCCCCGCAGGCGCACTCCCTGACCGCCCTACAGCCTACGACGTGACGATTTGCAACCCTTACACCGCTGCTAACCTTCATCCCGCTGCTCGGTCCATCGTCGGGGCCGCTGAGGTTGCCCATTCAAGAAAACTTCGCCACCACGACCGTATTCTACGTGCTGCTCTACACCTCCAGTCCAACGCTCTGCTACCTCTATTAGACTGGCATTTCGTCCCCCTTGCCTTTGATACATTAGGCGCCTGGAGCGCCCGAACTACCGCAGTCCTCGAAGACATCGCACACAAAATTAACATCCGCTCTGGCTGCACGTTTGGGGTCGCCAAGACCCCGCCTCTCCCAGCGCCTCAGCTTTGCCATTTGGTCCAGTGTCGCCGCTGCCACCATTGCCCGTGTACCGTGTCATGGGTCGGCCCCCTCAGTCCTCCACAAGTGTGAATCCTTGACGTCCGCCCACATAACACTGTATCGGCCCCCCCTCACATTTGAATAAAATTACCCCCCCACACTGCAAAATTCTACACAATACTCGTTTCTAAAGGTAGGTGGCCCTAATTCTTGGCCAGTGCCCCTAATCATTTGGCCACCTTGTTTGTTACGTAATAATAATCAAAATTATAATAATTATGCACTCTCGGTCCACACAATGGCCCTTCTCATCTCTTCTGAATGCGTTTGTGCCAAAACATGTGGTGGAAATCAAAAACAAATCAGACCAATCGATTCAGCTGTGTCCAAAACAGCGGAATACGATCTATCAGATCCTAGATCCTCATGAATACAGTGAGAGGGCGGGTTTCTGGGATCAATGTCGCCAAAACCCCGCCTTCCCATTCACAAGCAGGCATCAAACTAAAATTGCTGCCCCCCTTTCACTGTTCCCCTACTTTTTCTTGTTCCTTCTCCTCAATTTTCCATCCCTGCGATAGCATAAGACGACATTATGAGCCGTCCGTATGTACCTCGGCGCCGTGAAGACCGCAAATGTCTTGCGGTTCAAGAGTACTGGGCAGGCCGAATGTCCGCAAGAGATGCCGCAAAGTGGTTTCAAATTCCGCGGTCCACAGTCCAGTACGCCGCAGCAACGCTAAACAAAACAATTACGAAGCAGGCTGGGCGACCACGCGCGCTAACTGATCAAGAAGAGAAACCAATTCTCGCTCTCCTTACTGATTACACAAACAAAGGAATAACGATGGACTCCCATCATGTGAGACAGGCCGTCGCAATCATGGTGTCTCACATGACGCCATCAAGACAAGCGTTACTGCCATTTCGCGAGGGACAACCGGGTAGAAAGTGGGTACGAAACTTCATTAAGAGGCACAACAAACTCATCAAATTTTCCAAACCAACAAAGCAAGAAGCCGAGAGATTCGTCGCATGTAGTGGGGAGGTCTTGGCTACGCATTTTGCTACCGTTGAGAGAATAATTGCTGAATACGACATCGACGCTGAACGTATGTGGAATTTGGACGAGTGTGGAGTTACACCTGGCAAGGATGTCAATGCCAGGTCAAGATCAAGAAAAATGATGCCTCGCAGTTGCTCGCAAGACATAAAAGTCCCCCACTCCTCGTACGACAAGAGAGTAACGATGATGCCCACGATATTCGCAGCTGGCAGTACAGGGCCATGTCTATTCGTTTTTAAAGGAAAACAATTCCTTTCAGGAATGTGTTGCGTCATGGAACTGTGGTGTCAGAAACACCTTTATGCGTACTACCGCGGGTTTCTCTTGGTGCACTGAGTGAGAAGGGCGGAGGCGTTGATCAAACGAATTTTCTCAACTGGACACGCTGTTTTGTGGACAGTGTTAGCGATTTGACAGCAAATGGGAGGACGGTTTTGCTCATTTATGATGCTTACCGCTCTCATTTATCACTTGGTGTTCTACAGTTGTTTCATAAAAGCAACATCATCGTGTACGCTTTGCCCGCCCATACCAGCGGGAAGACACAACCGTTAGACGTGGTAGTGTTCAGTGTGTTCAAGCTAGAACTGAACAAAGTGATGAATTCAGTTCTTACAAGGGAGGAAGGTGAGAGTTGGGATGTCTTTAAATTGTGCATGCTAATAAGGCATGCATATGAGAAAGCATTGTCTTGGGAAAATATCAAGGCAGCATTTTGCAGAGCGGGATTATGGCCTCTCGACAGTCGCAAGCGCCTATCTGTTCCACGCCGAGCCGCGCCTGGAAGTTTAGAAAAAATACTGGATAAGGGCCAGTTATCTGATTTATTTGAAAAGAAGAGGGCAGTGCTGAGGGAACAAGTGCTTGGCGAAGAAGCGGTTCTACAGTCAAGGGCATATGTTGACACTACATGCGGCCAAGTCATGACGTCAGCGAATGCCCTGACTCTGATTGAAGCGCATGTCAATGGCAAAAGACGTGCCACAGCATCGGCGAAATTGGTCGCCAAGCAGAAGGAATTGGTAGAACAGAGGAAAGTAGTGGCGTGGGAGAAAAGGAGGGCATTGCTGCGAGAGTTTGTGGAGCTGAGGAGGGCAAAGCAATGTGCGGAATCGATAGAAACATATAGAAATCATGTGCGACCCCTCGGAGAACGACGAGCTTCTGCCAAACTCAATGCTGCACGTGGCGCACACGATGCTGCAACAGGCGGTGGTGGATCGAGTGAGTGACGTGGATCCAATAAACGTTACATAATTTTGGCAGTCCACCGGGCCAATTCCGATCAGTGACCGATCGATCAGTGACCGATCTTTAGGCACTTTTTGCCAAATTTCCCTTGCTTCAGTGTGGAATGTTGCCTGTCACCTTTCTTTGGTGGCGTTTCGCTTGAGCGGAAACGATTGGTGGACTTTGATAGAGCTTCAAGTCACGATTCCAACGGTCCAGAAACCATGTTCTCCGGCGCTCATTTCCTAGTTTTGTTTTTTAAATTACTACCGGTGGCCAAGAATTAGGGCCACCTACCTTTACACACGTCTTGCCACGGGACAGAGGATAATGATAAAATGTCCTCATATGAGGACAATGGCCACGTGTCAATCGTTTACCATCGGGCAATCTGGATTCGGGTGAGTGATCGCGATTGGCCGATTCCGCTTTTCGTCAGCAGTACAGTAACTTTACTTCTCCCGTGGTTGTTCCGTTCGGCTTGTGAGAAACTCGAGACCGGTGATCCCTTGTTTTACTTGATATGTCCGTCGTCCTATTAAGTAGTCAGTTCTGGGCTGTCTTGGACAGCCTGTCTTGTGTGGTCTGACATGGCTCTGCCTTTTCGCTGTCAACCACCTTGTCTTGATCATTGCGATCAGGCTCCTGCCCTTTGCCTTCGTCTTCGAGCTTCTCATTGTTTTTGTCCATTTCAGTCGTCTCATCATTCCCACTTGACCGAAGAGGCGTCCTCGCCCACCTTGTCCTCATCATTGCGATCAGGCTCCTCCCCTTTGCCTTTGTCTTCGAGCTTTTCACTGTTTTTGTCCATTTCAGTCGTCTCATCATTCTCACTTGACCGAAGAGGCGTCCTCGCTGAGTCACCCGTTTGCAAACTGCCTGCATTCGGGCCGATCGCGAGAGACAACTTGTATGGGCGATATCGTTACCTTTTCTCATGCTGTTTCCGCTTCCATTCAGCAATATATCCACAGACATTTTCCCAACTGCACTGTCTCCCCCAGCTATCCACTTGGGAAGCGCAGATTTCTTTGGTACTCTGAAATGAAAAGCCCTTCGCTCCCCGCATTCAAGAGATGCCGTACTGCGTGATGACCTTCGACCTTCGATGCCCATCTATGCCGAAAGGGCGCTCGGGAATGCTTCCAGAACTATTTCAGACGAGAGCTTAAATTCTACAGTTGACTTTTCTTCTCGAAGTCCCTCAAGTAGATCGACCCGGTCGTGGCGCAGGTACGCAGTCACAGAGTATTCGCCTTTCGTCAGAGTGCGAGTTTGCGGGTAGATATCGGAGGCGAAGAGAAACTGGTTGTTCTTGTCATGCACGAAAACAAACGGGCCTCTGTCAATCTCGCCTTTATAGACAGTCCGATTCAAACCTGGGAATATCAATTTTACAGACGAGGAAGAATCGAAAACCTCAAACTTGTACTCCAGTTGCAACTGAGAGATGACGTCGACTTCTGGGAACACGTCTCTTCCGCCCAGTGTGCGGATCTTCCCGTTGCTAGGGACATAGACACGTTGAACATGTGTTAAGCTCCCGCGTGGAGTGTACCCAGATATTAATGTCAGGCAATTGTCTGGGGAAGAATGGCACACATCTGACCGCTTCGACACGAGGAAAGCAAGATGCCCCTGTGGAAGCATGCACCATGTTTGGATTGGGAACGACACCCCCAAAAAGCGCACACTGTGCAGATAAGTCTGCGCAGTGCTTGCGCAAACTTATCTGTACAATGTGCGTGACGAAGTTCCTTGCGTCAGCGCGCCCTGACACAACGCTAGGGTGAGGCGCGTCATGGCGTTTTTATCCACGCCTTTGAATTGCCAGCGCTCGCAGCAGGCCCTTGCTCGTCACTGGTTGTTATTCTATTGAAGGGGACGGGGTTGGAGCATTGCACCATTTCGCGCTTTTCGTTCAACGAAAGGCGCGTGAAGCATTAATTTCAAGGCAGGTGTCGGACGCATTACTCTAAAAGACGCCTTACATACGCGTGCACATTTCTGATTGTTTCGTCGCTGCAGATATGGAAACGGGGTCCTTCAATTTTCGCATCGGAGGAATATTCGCAAGCCGAAGAGTCTTCGCAAACTCTTCTGCCGAGCCTTTCATTGGACGAGGGTTGGCTCGTTTATCTGCCACTGGGGTACTGCCACACATCACACGTGTACACTTGTCTAACTCAAGTGACCGCGTCTGGATTTTTCAAAGCAGCCTTATTATATAAGGCGACCCTCCCCCCTGGAATACGGAAGACGGGTTCGTGGAAGCGGAGGGAAGCCGGATCAAACGCATCCAAAATCTCGACGCAGCTGCTGGCAGCTGCGTTGGCACCAACCAATCTGGGCCAATCTGGTCCAACCTCAGCCAACAACTAGCACGACCCACTGACTTAACACCACCCTTGTTTGCCATGTTCGACTGCACTAACCCCACGGCCCGTCGCCTCGCCCGCACCTGCTTTCTCCTCGTCTCAACTCTCACACTCTCGCTCACCGAACACTCGTCCGAAGCCATGCCGCTGCCCTCACCCGCACCGCCTAGCCTTCCAGCCCTGCCGACTGCAGACCCCAATCACGAGCTACCGTGGGAATCCAACTATTCCTTTCTCGCAGCAGCTTTGAATCCGCAAAAAGCTTACGAAGATAATGCAGATTGAGTACCAAGTTGCCTTTTTGAACTGGCGTTTTTGGTTTCCAAGTTATTTTACATGCGGTTTTAAGGTGGTTTAAAAAAGCGTCTTTTCCATACATATCTAAACACAACCAGGAAGAACAAGCAATTCTCACCAAGTTCTTTCTGGCCCCATGTCAGAAGTCAAGTACGGTGGCGCGGGTATCTTTTTCTGTCTTGTCGAGGAAGCGGAAGTCAAAAAAAAAATAGGTCGCATAATGTCCTCATTTGAGGACAATGGTCCGATAGACACTAGCCTAGCCTAACAAGGCGACCCTCCCCCCTGGAATATGGAAGAAGGGTTCGTGGAAGTGGAAGGGAGCCGGATCAAACGTATCCAAAATCTCGACGCAGCTGCCAACCAAAGCGAACGCCATTTATCCATGCCCAAACGATACTGGTCAGCTAACAACGAATTTAGCAAATCTCGTGGAAAACCGACACAGAACTCCATGCACGTCCAGAAAAACATTTATAAAGTAGATGGGTGTGCTGAGGTCGGGGCACACAGCATCAACAAATAGAAACAAAAAAATAGACCTACTCATTGAGCTCAGGGACATGACGTCTGAACGTCTCGTGGCCTAGACTGTGCTCGACGGAAGTAACTCGGCGGTTGATGGAAGAAAGGGTCTCTTCGACAATGGAGTGCGCACCTCTACTGGCATCCTCCGCCCTTGTCGAATGCGCCATAGCCAGCGGAAGGACGTGGTTGTCTGGCGAGGTTGAGGAGTGAAGGAGGTCCGTGGGACAATTGCAACACCAATTAATGACCCATCGGACGAGGTAGACGACGTTGACAATTACGACCATACACAAGGCGAGAAAGGAATAGTTGGATTCCCACGGTAGGTCGTGATTGGGGTCTGCAGTCGGCAGGGCTGGAAGGCTAGGCGGTGCGGGTGAGGGCAGCGGCATGGCTTCGGACGAGTGTGCGGTGAGCGAGAGTGTGAGAGTTGAGACGAAGAGAAAGCAAGTGCGGGCGAGGCGACGGGGCGTGGGGTTAGTGCAGTCGAACATGGCAAACAAGGGTGGTGTTCAGTCAGTGGGTCGTGCTGCTTGTCGGTTGAGGTTGGATGAAGCGTGTCGAGGACGGTGAAGATGACCGACTGAAGACTGAAGAGAAGGAAGCAACTACATTGCTCCGGGTAATTTAAATAGGACGGGTGGGACGGGTGATTCGGGTGGGGCGGGTGGGAGGGGGGGTGGGGGGAGGTTGATGTGAAGTTTCGAAGTAAGCAGACGGAGCTCCTCGAGAACGCCCTGGGCAGTAGAAAAGCAACTGCCAGCGGGTTGCCTCCCGCTGGCAGTCGGAGTTTGTTACTCCCCCCCGTCACAAGCTCTACCGATTTTTACGGCAATGGGTGCCGCTGCCATGATAAATTTATTTGGTTTTCTTATTTTCTTATTTTCTAGCTCACGTGACCTTTTGCTGTCGATCCCACCATGATGGGTCATGGGACGCGGCGGGAGGTGGTCATGACTCATGACTCGACATGAGACGCGGCGGAATGTGATGATGCCCCTGGCCCGCTGCATGCGCATTGTTTCAAATAATTTGCATGTCCGAGCTATTTGGCGTTGACTAAAATCTACCCTTCGAAGGGTAGGGCAACCATGCATTAAACCTGTGTGTGTATTTTGTGTGTATTTTGGCGTTGACCAAAAATCTAGAGCAACCATGCACTAAACCTGTGTGAACTGGAGACCGATGACTCCAGGTTTTTACTCGTCGTCGCTCGTTGGTTAAGTGTGTTGCATGCGGGACAGACTGTCCTATGCACAGTACAGTATTCGTCATGTGATATGTGATATGTGATATTCATCCACCGATTCAATAGGGAGTTTATCCCAGAGATGATTCGGCCTCCGCATAGCAGGGATGACATAGCAGGGATGATTTTTCAGAGGTGACCGGCCGTTCTCGCGATGACGTGACCGCCGTATCTCGCATTCATCGGCGGGCATCGGCTATGTCGATCGTCGACCTACAGCCATTGCAGCATTGTATTATAGCAGGTTCTGACCCCGTTACAGCTGTGTGCAGTGCACAATCCTAGTATGATAAACGCCGGAAGACGCCTACAATTGTTAGATTTCCCACATTGCCGATTTCCCAAAGTGTGAAGACGCCTACAGTACACAACTGTAGTCTCGCATTTCCCGTACAGCAAGCGTACGCATTTCCCGTTTACCCTTGGGTACGGGAAATGCGAGACTACAGTTGTGTACTGTACTTGTACGGTAGGTATTGAGGCCGCGCCGCGCCCGCGCCCCGCACGCTGCCGCCCGCCGCCCTGCACAGCCAATCGCCGCGCGCCATCTGCGCTCTCGAGATCGCCACCCGCGAGACCTTCCCCGCCCCCGCCTCGCCCTTTTCCTTCTCCCCCACGCTCCCCCCTCTGCC
>NW_005179151.1:441545-479765 GCF_000350225.1 Chondrus crispus
GTCGACCCGGCCGCCGCCGGCCTCCGACGCACCACCTCCGGCGCACCCAAGGTCATCGACATCCTCGACTGCACCGGCTCCGGCGACGTCGACACCTCCACCGTCGCAGTCCTCCCCGCCGCCGCCTCCTCCCTCACCGGACTCACCGGCCGCACGCTCCGCCTCACCCGCGCCATCCGCGACGCGTGCCCGGACGCTACCTTCCACCTCGGTGTCAAGGCCGCGTACCACCTCTTCCCCAACTCCCTCGTCGCACGCCTGCGCAAGGAGCGCCGCTCCAGGTGGGACAAGGCCAATCGCGCAGCCCTCAACCGCGTCAGGAAGCGACTCTCCGAGCTCAAGGACGCCGCCGCCGCCGCCGCCCCCAACGCCCCGGATTCCCCGCCGCACAACCTCCTCGTCGAGGAGTTCGAGGCCCGCCAGACCGTCCTGCTCGCCGCTGAAAAAAACTACAACGACCTCGGCCCACTGTACGACTGCCTCGTCTTCCACGACGGCACCCGCTGGAGGGCCGTCGTCGACACCACGGAGCGCGGTGCGCTTGACCAGTGCGTCGTCCTCGAGGACTACCACGTCCGCTGCCGCTACGCCGAGTTTGGCGCCGGCGTCATGATGCACTTTGGCGTCAATGTCTACGACCGCGGCAACCTGCTCTCCATCGTCGTCGACGGTGGCAGTCACGGCACCCACGTCGCGGGCATCGTCGCCGCAAACTACCCTGACGCACCGCACCTCAACGGCCTCGCCCCCGGCGCACAGATCGTCAGCTTGAAGATCGGAGACTCGCGCCTGTCCAGCATGGAGACCCACCAGGGCACCACCCGCGCCCTCGCATACCTGCTCAACCATACCCAAGCCCCCGAGTCACCCGCCACCGACTCGCCCGCCACCCGCCCCACTCCACCTCAGGTAAACCACCCGCACCCGCTTCCCTCCAAACCCCCGCAGCCCTCGCCAGAGAGCAACGCGTCCGAGCTCGAGTCCGACTCCCCGTCCGCGTCCGCGTCAGCGTCCGCGTCCGCGTGTCCGCCCGGGGGGGAAGTGCCGCAAACGTCCTCCACCGACAATGTCCCCGCTGGGCGTCCCGCTTCTGTCAAACCCGAGTCGCGCCGCATCAAGATCGACGTCGTCAACATGAGCTTTGGCGAGCACACGCGCGACCCTGACAAGGGCCGCTTCGTCGCCCTGGTCAACAAGCTCGTCCACAACCACAACGTCCTCTTCCTCAGCTCGGCGGGCAACGACGGCCCGGCCCTGTCCTCCGTCTCGGCCCCCGGCGGCACCACCGACTCCCTCATCGGTGTCGGCGCCTACGTCACCCCCGAGATGCTCACGCAGGCCTACTCGCTCTTGCACTCCGAGTTCGGCTCCAAGCACCCGCCAACCCCGCCCGCCCTGCCAGGTACCTCCACCCCGGTCCGCCACCACCCGCCGGACAAGGGCACGCTGCACCAGTTTGGTAACGACGCCAACGCCGTAGCCGGCGTCCCGTACACGTGGTCATCGAGGGGGCCGGTCTCGAATGGCGCTCTCGGCGTGTCCATCTGCGCCCCGGGGGGTGCCATTGCCCCCGTCCCGCTCTGGATGCTGCGCAAGAAAATGCTCATGAATGGAACGTCCATGTCGTCTCCCTCCGCTGCAGGTGCGGTTGCGGTTATTGTGTCGTTTCTGAAAAAGAACCGCCTTCCGTACACGTCTGCCTTGATTCGCAGGGCTATTGAGAACACAGCAAGGCCATTGCAACCTCCAGGGTTGGGGCCGTCCCTTGGAGAGAAATCGAAACTCGCTTCTGCCTCTGGCAAGGGCGAGTCGTCAGACGCCTATGAGTCTGACTATTACCAAGATTTGGTCTTCGCATGTGGGCGAGGGAGTATAGATGCCTCTGCGGCATGCGAGTATCTGCAGCAGTATGCTGCCGCTCGCGATGCCTCTCGGAATCTTAACAGTTCTACTGAAGCAGGTCGGACAGCCTCCCTGTCGGACAAGCCGTGTGGTGGTGGTGGTGGCAGCGGCGGAGAGCATTCTGGTGCCAAGTCTGAGACTTGTACGGATGGCGGAAGAGAGACACATTCCTCTCCTGGGAGTGATCAGGATCCTGTCTCTCTTGAAGAGTGGCGAATATCAATTCGCGTGGAGGATGGTTCCCCCGCCCGTCGAGGGTCGAACAGCACCGGATTCGGACCGATGAATACGACACATGGTATCTTTCTTCGCGGGACAGCCGAAACTCGGTCCAAGCAGCGCGCCTCAGTTGCCATTGAAGCATCCCCCCGAGCGGAAGACTGCCCACAGACAAAGAGGGCCATAGCGAGCATAGAGGCGACCATAATCCTTGAATGCAAGGCTTCGTGGGTCGAAGTGCCATCGTCTCTTGTTCTCCTTGGGGGTGGGCGGCAATTCCCTGTTTTCGTCGATCCTGTGGAGCTGTCAAGTGGTCGCGCTCACTTTACAGAAATCCTTGGCTTCATGCGTTCTGAAGATGGGTTATCTGGTCAAAAGGGACCTCTTTTCCGGGTTCCCGTCGTCGTACATAAACCAGAGCCGCTTGTCGACGGCTTAATGATAAACCCTCTTCGAGAAGTCTTGTTTGCACCGGGATCTGTGGTTCGCAGATTTTACGAGGCTCCCGTGGGGGCAACGTACGCGTTGCTGCGCATTGTGACTGGAAGTGCGACGTTTCTCGGTGTCGGGAACGACCGAACAGGCAGTATGGATGGTTATGCAGAGTTCTCGGATGTCTCTGGACGACCACGGCAAACGTCCGAGTATGGAACAGTTACGTCGATGAAATCGAGAACGGCTGATGCAAGCTTTCGTGACGCCTACCACGTGTCATCAAATGTCAAAATGACGGAATCGGCAAAAGCTGAAGATGCGCCCAGCGACAATAGGGCATACAGCGACAATCTCACGACCAAGTCCAGCGTTGTGTTAGGGAGTGCTGACGCAAGGAACTTCGTCGCGCATATTGTGCAGATAAGCCCGCGCAAGCATTGCGCCGAACTTGAAACTCGCCAAAACTTCACCCTTCGACCTGGAACTGTGAAAGAATCTATCGTTCAAGTGCAGGGAGGATCAGTGTTGGAACTATGCTTGGCACAGGTGTGGTCATCGCCTGGACTTTCGCTCATAGACCGAGTGGAACTTGTCTTTGGGGGTGTCGTTCCCAATCCAAACGTGGTGCATGCTTCCGCAGGGGCATCTTGCTTTCCTCGTGTCGAAGCGGTCAGATATTTACCATTCTTGTCCTCTCTGGACAATTGCCCGACATTAATATCTGGGTACACTCCACGTGGGAGCTTAACACATATTCAACGTGTCTATGCCCCTAGCAAGGGGAAGATCCGCACACTGGGCGGAAGAGACGTGCTCCCAGAAGTCGGCGTCATCTCTCAGTTGCAACTGGAGTACAAGTTTGAGGTTTTCGATTCTTCCTCGTCTGTAAAATTGATATTCCCAGGTTTGAATCGGACTGTCTATGAAAGCGAGATTGACGGAGGCCCGTTTGTTCTCGTACACGACAAGAACAACCAGTTCCTCTTCGCCTCCGATATCTACCCGCAAACTCGCACTCTGACGAAAGGCGAATACTCTGTGACCGCATACCTGCGCCACGACCGGGTCGATCTACTCGAGGGACTTCGAGAACAAAAGTTAACTGTAGAATTTAAGCTCTCGTCTGAAATAGTTTTGGAAGCATTCGAGAGCGCCCATGCGGCATCGATGGGCATCGAAGGTCGTAGGTCATCACGCAGTACGGCATCTCTTGAATGCGGGGAGCGAAGGGCTTTTTATTTCGGGCTACCAAAGAAATCTGCACTTCCCAAGTGGATAGCTGGGGGAGACAGTGCAGTTGGGAAAATGTCTGTGGATAAGTTGCTGAATGGAAGTGGAAACAGCGTAAGAAAAGGTAGCGATATACCCTCATACAAGTTGTCCCTCGCGATCGGCCCGAATGCAGGCAGTTCGCAAAAGAGTGACTCAGCGAGGACGCCTCTTCGGTCAAGTGAGAATGATGAGGCGACTGAAATGGACAAAAACAGTGAGAAGCTTGAAGACGAAGACAAAAGGGAGGAGCCAGATCGCAATGATGAGGACAAGGTGGTTGATAGCGAAAAGTCAGAGCCGAACGGAACAATCAAAGGAGATCCTTTCCAATGGTTTGAGGAAGCGGTCAGAAAATTGAAGGTCAAGCGTCTGCGCTCGTTGCTGAAAAGGCGAAAGATTTCAGAGTTTGAAATCTTATATCAATCCATGGAAGAAAAATATCCTAGAGACATTGAACTAGTTCTGCTCGGACTCGAGAAACTTGACGTGCAGGGGTGTTCTGAATCGCGAAAGAACAAGGGGTCAGATGCACACAAAGAAATTTTGAAAGACTTGGCAAGCAAGGCTGATAAGGTGATTAGTCGTATGGATGCATGTGGAATTGCAACTCACTTCGGGATGATGATAGACCCCGAATCGAAGGAGGAAGCTTGTCAAAGAAAGAAGTTTGAGAAGAAGAAAGGGCAGCTAGTAGAAGCGTTGTTCAGGAAAGCACGTGCTCTGTGTGAACTTTCCAACTCTGATGTTTCTGCTGACATGGCAAGTACAGGCATAGGATCAAGCACTGAGAAGGACGAGTACAAGGGCGATGAAAGCGTGGCAAAGGCAGCACCGGACGATTTCGAAAATGCGATCAAGCAGCTGTGCCGATGGGTGACACTAGATGGGAAAGGGTCTATTCCGGGGTCGTCAAGGAGCGCGACTCTCCGCGACGGCTCTGTGACAAACGAGGATTTACTGCTACTTGCTGCGAAGCGCGAGGTGCGACGAAAGCGGTGCGGCGTTGCGTTGAAGCTGATGGACACTTTCTACGGAGCGCTACCATCGAAGACAATAGAGTCGAAGGAAATGTCGGTTTTTAAGGAAACACTGTTGCAGACTCTGGAGTGGGAGCATTTGAAGGAGGCCGAGTTCTGCACAAGGGTAATGAAGTTCCCCAACCATCGGGCACCATATTGAAATGGGAGTGCGCAGGTGGGCACAAGCCATTTTACCTGTGGGACGCAGACTGGGAGCGGGAGATATGCTGGGTCGTAGAGAGCGTGTGAGGCGATGTTAGGGCATATGGAGGACATCTGCCACAGTTTTGACGAAAATAAAGTCGGCTTCGTCCAGGCCTAATCGCAAAACATGAAGTCCTACCTCAATTTCTCTCTGGAACCCTCGGATTTAATGTGACAGTGGAAGTGGTTATACTTTGTGAACCAAAAGGAAGAGTCCCCCGGAACTGGTGCGGACAGGGTGATGTTGTGCGGTTGTTCTTTTTGAAGTCTTGGTGAGGTTGTGGACTGCGTCATCAAGTTGCGCCGTTTTGATAGGGGATGTAGGCGTGTTTTTGGATGTGTGACGTTACTGTACTTTGGCATTGGCGATTTTTGCACCTCTTTCCTTCTTTTTATTAACGTTGTCCGTAAAATAACGCGTTGTTTTTTTTCCTTTTACCCACAAACTCGCTGAACGTAAAATAAACCCAAGTTTGAAAAATCCCACCACGAGTTTTGCGGACTGACCTCACGCAAGGTACCTGCCCGCAACAAACGCAAGTCTGGTACATCGTTGTGCCGCCCGACGGATCACGTGCGCCTGCGCGAATACTCGCTGAAGCGCATGTTGTAGCTTGCCACAAGGATAGAAGGCTCTCAGTCGAAAGGGCGATGTGTTTCGTCTTCTTGACAGGCTGAGGGGGGCCGTTTAGAGAGGACCGCTTTTTAGAAGCTTCTACTTGTCTATCTTTCGCAGTTGCTTCGGCGGCATCTGTGGCAGATCCTGTCGCGCTTTGATCCATTGATGGACTCTGCGCAGATGAAGCGATAGGGGCGTCCATAACGCATATCGATACGATCCGTGCAATCTGAGACTCGTTTGTGCTGATGAAAAGAACGGAAGACCACCTTCGTTTTTCTTCACGACGGGTTGATCCCGCACTGCTGTGATCCGGCGGATGTGAAACTCGTGGAAAACTCACATGCCGCGACTTTTTGGTATGCTGTGAGTTTTGCCAAACGCGTTGTTTGAGAAATTTGCGTTCAGAAAATCCGAGCAAACTCGCCGCCAAAACACGCGTTTTCGTGACTTTACGGACAACGTCATTGTGCCTGTTGCGGCCGGTCCAAGCCACATACCTCACCGACCGAGCGCGCAGCAAAATCTGATGCTAGTCCTCCAGTTTACCTCCAATTCGCCTCGTGCTCCCTCGATGCCATCCCTATGTGCCCACCGCCCCTACCTTATAGTACTGATATCCGCGGTCTCTGGCCACGATCCCTCTCCTCAACCACAGAGCAGACACCAGCCCCCACCGGCCGACAATGCGACCGTTTGCAAAACCCCCTTTCTTGGTCCCCTGGTCCCCTCCGACCGACCGTAATCCCCCTGCACGCCCCGGTAGTGCCCGCTGCTCGCGCGGCGCGTTGATCAACTGGCCGGCTGTCTTCCTTGCCCCCAACGTCCTCCTCGCGCCCAGCGTCCTCTTCGCGCCACACGTCCTCCTCCTTCCGCGGCCCTTTCGCCCGTCACTGTCTGGTGGCGCCGCGCTTTGAGGCCTAGCTAGGCACTCGGCACCGGTCGGTGAATATACCACGTGTCGCGTAGAAATTATTCTTCGTCGGGTAACAGTACCCAAGGGTACTCTGCTGAATTACGCTCTCCCCATCAACGCTTGGTGCCAAACGTTGCTGCCAGCAGCATTATCCCGGCGGAGCACGTGTCTTCATGCTTTAACGTTTAGGCCTGAAATTTACAAGTGTATAGTGTTGAAGATACAATATTACACTTAATTACCTAATGACTCTGAATGGAACTCGGTCTAAAGATGCTTACAGTGCCTGATTAACCGAATGATTAAACCCGCCCGAAAGGGTAGATTCGCAACCGTTATCCGCCTTCGCGTGGCGCGAGTTTTTCGTACCTAAAGTAGTAGGGTAACAAAGCGATAACGCCATCATTCGAAGTAAGCAAGCGCAAGAAGCGACTGAAGGTCGCGTTATCTTACTGAGCGTGAGAGTGAAACATTCTTGAATGGTTAAGCCATCGCAAGAAAGAGTAAGGAAAAAAACAGAACACAGTGATGACTTGGTGACATGAGCACAGGAGCTGAGGGAGGGAGGTGGGAGAACAAGCGACGACTTGAAGAAGAGAGAAGAGAAGCAATGGAGTTCGAAGTGCCTCTCTTATACAACGTTCAACCTACTGTGGTATCCACCTGGGTCTTCCGCGTCTCTCGCGTCCGCACGGACACCGCCGACGATCCACCTACGCTGAGAGACGGCGCGCTACCCCGACTCGACTCAGAGTCGTTTTCCTCCCGCGCTCTGACGCGTCCCCCCATCGTAGAGCGTCAGCTCGCTGACAACCTACCCTCGCGTTCTGCAAAACCTGGGGAATCAACAGCCGACCTCCATGTCATTAGCCGCCCTCGCCCCGGACCAGAGCCGCGCTTCGCGCGAGGAAGTCAACTACCGCTGCGGCCCGCGTGCCAACTCCTGGTGGCAGGCCTCCCCTTTCGACTTCGAGTCGTTGAATTCCTCGGACCTTACGAGGACTACTGACCGTACAGCGCAGACCGCGGGTGGTCTATCTAACACACCTGCAAGCTGTGACTTCTACAGCCGACTTCGTGTCGTTTAATTCTTCGGACCTTACGAGAGCTACCCCAGTACAGCGCCGATCGCTAACGGTCTATCCCACACGGCGACGAGCTAGGCTCCTACTACACACTTCGCATCGTTTGTTTCCTCGGGCTGTCCAAGAACTACTCCCCGTCCGGCGATGTCACTGACGGGCAATCTTCCACAGCAGTGAACTGTGACTTCCACTCCCGACCTCGCGTCGCCTTACCCTAGCATTCGACGAGCTCCCAACCACTCGGTTTACCTGTCGTGGGGATCAGCCGATCTCACGGGTTGTTTCCCTCCTTGTAGTCCGCGAGGTCTTCCTTGCGAACCCCCTCCCTCTCCTCAACCTGCGGCGGTCCCGCAGGGCGCTCCTCCAGGGGCACGAGCCCCGCAGAGGCGGGCACCGTCGGGGTCACCGTTACTCCCGCGTCCCCCAGCGGCGACGAGGGCGCCGCAAGCACGACCACCTCCGACGCCTCCCCGGCGACCTCGCGAGCCCCTGACGTCTCCTCCAAGATCAGACGATTCATCTGAGCGCTCCGGTGACGTCCTCAATTCTTGGCATAGCGCCCCTCGCAACCCTGTCTCCGTGAGCGGTAGGCAATGCAAAACCACTTGCTTTGTCTCCTCTCTCCTTCTCGTCATCACCGATGCGCTCTACTCCTGCAGTGTCCATTCCTCCCTATCTTCGTGCTGCGGTTCACAGTATCACTTCCAACTCGACGACCTTCTGGTACGGGTTACCCTGCTTGTGCGCGCGCAACTTGTGACGGCAAGGTTGACTTTTTCCTTCGGAAGTATCTCACGACGGCGCTGCGCGGTAATTGCGCAACCGGTTCCCACGTCCCGTCCTTCGTCCCATATCCATACCATTTCACCCTGAGGATTAATTCCTCACCTTGATACCCGTGGTCGATGATCTTCTCTATCACATACTCGGCATCCTTATCCTCTCCCTCGCGTCCGGGGTTACTTACTTCCCCCTCCTGAAGATCCTCCGATGTCACTAACTCTTCTGAATGAACTATCTGCTGTAGGTCTTGCGGTATCTCCGCTGACCGATTTCGACTAACTAAATTTTCCTCGACCTCTTGTGTCTGCGCCCGCGCGTGAGGGTCGTCCTCACTCTCCATGGCGTCCCGTCCTTGATCTGTCACGTGTCCGCTTAGGTACTGTAGGGCCGATGTAGACCTGATGTGGGCGATTGTTTCTTCGGACTTGGGGCCAGTTCTACTCGATCTCTCGAAACACTTTCCTCCTGATCACCAATGGCGATGACATCCGTATTCCTTTCTGACTGCTTAACTGCATACGGACCCGTGGCCACTTGTGCCAATTTGTGTTTAGGTTCCGTAGCCGTACCTTGCTCCTTTTGAAGGGACACGTAAGACCCTACGGGTATGTCGTACTTCGGCTTGCAAATTCTCGCATCGAAATTTCGCTTATATCTCGCCTGTTCCTTGCGTAAGCTCCTGTCTGCGGTCTTTATCAGACTCTCCAACCATGATTTCCATTTTAGATAGTAGGCTCGTGGCGAGCTGAACTCCTCCAACTTGGGTTGCGCTTGCAGAGCTAGACTTCTCGGGGCCCAAGCTAATACCAGCTCAAAGGGCACAATGTTCGTAGTTCGATGAACTTGCGTATTATACGCGAACGTTATAGCGTCGCTGAACAGATACCAATCCTTAGGATGTTCTCCAACGTACTATCGCAACGCGGAAGTCAGCGTACGATTGAACCTCTCAACTTGGCCGTTGGCCTGCGGATGATATGTCGTCGTAAAGACGTTGCGTATTCCCAAAATCCGACAAATGTTCTGAAAGAACGGTGGCGTGAACTGCGTATCGTTGTCGGACAGCAGCTTGATCGGCGGTCCATATATGAATACCCAAAGATGTACGAACGCTTGCGCTATATGCACAGCGGTAATTTTCTTGAGTGGTACAGTTCGTACCAATTTTGAGTATCGATCGCTGATCACGAGGATATATCCATTTCCTCGCTTTGTGGTAATTAACTCTTCGAGTATGTCGATAGCGACAAACTCCAGCGGAGCATTGGGTGTGAACAACTTCATTTCCTTCGTGTTCCTTCTCAACTTCACCCTTTCTCGTGCGCATTCGGCGGAATTCTTCGCAGCTGCGTAGCAGTCTAGTGCCATTGTAGGCCAATAAAAATATCTTCTTAATGTCTTGTACAGTTTCCTGTCTCCAGGGTGGCCTGCTAATTTTGCGTAATGGCTCAGCCCTAGGATGCGGTCCCTTAACGATTGCGGTATCACCACTTGTACAAACTCTGCCGCAGTACGGCATAGAGTTCCTTCGAATTCCACTGGAGTGGAGGCATGCCTCCGTTGTGAACGTCCTCGCTTTTCCAGCGTTCATCTCCTCCTTGATTCGACTGCAGAAAGGGTCGACAGACTGCTCGCGAATAAGCTCCTCCGGAGCGACAGCTTGGAAGTGATCGAGGCGATCGGAGGCGGCCCCCCTTGAAGAGCGAGGATGTCGTCCAGCCTTTCAAAATCTTCCTTATCGTCTTCTGTAGCGTTGGCCGGTTCGGCCATAAAACATGGGATTTCATCGCTGATTTCGTCGACGGTTCCTCCTTGCGTTAACAGCCTTGACAAGGCATCTGCCTGGCTGTTTGCCTTTCCTTTCTTGTACTTGATTTCGAAGTCGAATTCCGAGAGGCGTAGCCTCCATCGGATTAATCTCCCACTTGGGTCAGTTACGTTCATCAACCACCTCAACGAGGCGTGGTCGGTATGCACGATAAAGTGCTCGCCGTATAGATATGGTCTTAGAGTTTGGACGGCCCCAATAACCGCCAAACATTCCTTCTCTGATACAGAATAATTCCTCCCGGCTGCGGCCAACGTTCTGGAAAGAACCCGATGCGTTTTCGTTGTGCATCCGGATACGTTAGAAATAATGCAGCTCCGATTTGATAATCACTTGCGTCGGTATCCACCGAATATGGAAGGTCCTTCTTTGGCAGTGCCTGCACCGGTGGTGCCAAGATGGCCTCCTTCAGCTTATGAAAAGCTTTCTTACACAGTTCGTCGAATCCTTCCAACTGGACCGGTTGTCCCTTCTTCAGTGGTTGATTGAGCGGATGCGCGATTTTCGCGTAATGTGGGACAAACCGACGGTACACATTGCAAAGTCCCAAGAAGCTTCTGAGCTGGGTCTGCGTTTGAGGGGACCTCACTTGTTCCAACGCGGCGATGTGAGCGGCATCGACCTCCAACGTACCTGGCCGAACGACATGGCCCAGGTACTTGATCTTTTCGACGAAAAATTCGCACTTGCGAAGCTTGAGCTTCACTCATGCCTTCTCTAATACTGACAGTATTTCATCCACGTGAACCATATGTTCTTCCCAAGACTTGCTGAAAATGATGATATCATCCAAATACACCAGACACGACTTCCATCGGAACGGAGAGAGCAGTATATCCATGGCTCTCGGGAACGTCGCCAGCGCGTTGGTAAGCCCGAAGGGCATTCTTGAGAATCGGTACAAACCTGAGTGGCATGAAAAAGCGGTCTTGTCGCGATGGCATTCCGGGATAGGCATCTGCCAATATCCGGAAATTGCGTCGAGCGCGGAAAAGACCTTGGTGTCTCCCAACGAATCGAGACATTCATCCATCCTTGGCAAGGGGTAAGTGTCCTTCACCGTTACCGCATTTAACCTACGATAATCAACACAAAATCGCATCGAGCCGTCCGGCTTGAGTACCAATTATACGGGCGACGCCCATTCTGACTGCGCCGGTTCAATGACTCCTGCTTCTAACACCTTCTGCACTTCTGCATCTTCTACCTCTCGGGCCTTCGGTCCTGCCCGATACGGGGCTTGTGCGATGGGACGAGTCTCAGGAATCAACTCGATCCGATGGACTGTGGTATTAATTTCACCAAGCGTCCCATCCCACATCCTTGAATATTTCTTCAACATGCGACGGAATTCTTCGCGCAGCCGGTCCGGCACGTGGCTCAGGTCGAGTTCCTCCACGTCCGGTAGCGGCGGCTCAATCCTGCGTTGCGGCTTCGTAGATGCCGGTGCGGAGAGCCCTGCCGACCGTTCGCCAGGCTGGCGCGGCCTTGATCCGACGGTTCGCATCTCGTCTCGCCCGTAGGCGTCTTGGTAAAATGAGGAAAATTTTCCTTCTGCCTTTCTTGAATTTCGAGAACCTCACCGGTGGTGGTTTGGCCCTCAAGGACGGCCCTCGGGTGCGGTAATAATTCTGCCACCACTTGTCCTTTTTGCACCCTGACAGGGTACGTCCTAAAATTCGCCACGAGTAAACGAAATGGCCTGTTAGGCTCAACCTGAACGACACAATTCGTGCACGTCAACCCGTGCCTTTCGTACAACGACGAGTACGGCTGAACCACAACCAAGCCCGTCCTCTTCGAGGCGCATTCAACGACGCGTTGCGTCCCTGGTTCGATATTCGTGGCTCTTGCCACTTTTACCTTGGGGGAAATTCGCTCCCCCTTTCCATCATTCTAGTCCTCTCCCGGGACGAGATTCTTCTTCCCTTTTCTCGAGAACCGCCTAACTATCGGAACCTCCGAGAAATTCGCCAACTCAACCGTTTTCTTCCTTGGATAAATTGCTTCCACAAACCGGTCACAGTAGTCCGCGCCTAGAATTAGCGGGACTGCGAGTTTTTCGCATACAATAAACTCGGCTGCGGCCACGAAACGTCCAAACCTCACAGGCATTTTAATTGTGCCGAGAGTTCGGAGTGGCCGGTTGTTTGCATCGCCGATATCCTGGGTCGGTCCGAAGGACACTAGAGATTCCATTCCAGCCGGGAGTTCCGATTTTCGCACAAAGTTAGGTCCCGAGCCGGTTTCTAATACAGACAACACCCGGATCATCAATGCGACCGTTGGTCCGATATCCGCGTAAACTTTGTAGTTTTTTCGCGCAAGAACCAAGATCTTCTCGGGACTCTCCCTTCGCTTAACCCTGTACCAGGGTCTCCGAATTTCTTCCAGCGGACGATCCTTGACTCGACTCAAGATTTTCTTGACTTGAGTCGGCCCCTTCGGCTTATCCACCAATCCAACAACCTCCTCATCGAGGCCTGATTTTTCCCTTAGAGACGGGGAACGGGGCTGAACCCCGGGCACAGTACGTCGACCCTGTGCCTCTCGCGACTCATGCGAGATTCCCCTCTCTAGTTTTCCTGCTGCTGCGGGTTCTTATCCTCCGACCAGGGCCCCGCGGGTGGTCCTCTTGACGGCCGGTTCGGCCCGTTGGCGGAGGCACTCGGTGTGCTCGCCGTCTGAGAATCGAACCAAATTTTGACCCTCAAATAATTGGTCGATGGAATCCCCAATCTCTCCATCGGAGACAACGCCTCGTAGTTCCCCAGAACCTTGTGCATTTCCCGAAGGGAAAGTATGCACTTGGGCGCGGCGTGCTCCTTTTCGTAGCAATGAAAGCACATAAGCCCATGCTTCTTGACGGGGTACCGCGGCCTCGGCCGTCCATTGACCTGCGGCCTTCCTGTCCAGCCTGGACGTCGGAACTGGGTACCCTTGTCCTTCATCGGGAGGCGCGGCGTCGGCGTCTGGCCGCGCCCTTGGAATGCTAATACGGGAGCCGTGGTGTCGCTGTGTGAATCCGTCGCGCACGTGGGCGTCTGTAGAGTTGACGTCCCACTCCCTCCGTATTCTCCGTATCCGTAGCCCTCCGATGGCTCATAAAATTCGCCTCCGGCGACAAAAGCTCCGTCATAATAATTTTCGTTGCTCCTTTGCGCACTGCGTCCCTCCGAGCCTGAAATTGAATCTGCCAGATGAACTGCGGCGCGACTTTTCCGAATCGGGTGAGGTGCCTTCGGCTTGCTCCCCACCCTCAGCGTCGCTGGTGCTTCGATCGTGACCTTTTTGGTCTTCCTCTCTTTGGCGCGGCTCGCCGAGCCATGCGCCTTAGCGTAATTTACCAACCTTAGAAACGAAATGTCCCGACTATCTTGACGATACTGAGACACCATGGGCTTGATGCTCGCATCTAGCCCCTCTTTGAACATAGTCATCTGCTCTTCCATTGAATAAACATTTCCACATCTATTACTCGCGTCTGTCAGACGGATGTAGAATTCCATCCCGTCTTCAGACGGTCTCTGCTGAATTTCTCGCAACGCGAGCACGGCTTGGCGGATCGCCTCATCGGTGGCGAGACTTCTCAATAGCCACTGTACGGCCTCCGGCCAGACTGACACCTTCCCATGATGGGACCCGGCCGTCTGTGACACAGAAGTGTACTGTCTCAAGGCGATGCCTCCAAGGAACTCGGGCAGCAAGCGAATTGCTTGCCCCTCTTTCATTTCTTGAGTATCAAATTCCTGAACCAACTTGGCCAAAAAGTCCAACACAAGGACCCCGTCTTCTCCAGAAAACGTGTTGTCCCTCTTCACCTTCGGTGGTATGTCTCTTCTAATTTTTCGCACGGCGGTCCGCCGAGAACTTGACAAATGTGTCTGCGGGTTTCTCAGACGGTACGTCCGGTACGATAACAACTTCTTGAAGAGGTAGTTGGTCGGATTCCGCTCCTCCAACTCCTCCCAACGCGGCACGCGTCGCGTTGCGACGTCCTCTGGCTCAGCGTCCTTGTCTCTCCGCGAGGCGGACGAAGTGATCCCGCCCCGTCTGGAGGTAATTTTCTTGCCCTGCGAAATTCCGTTTCCTTCGTCTGAACGATGTTCGGAATCGCCGGCATGGTTCGACTAACTGTCGTCACCATTTTCAGAAAGACCATTCCACTCGGTCATTGAGTCTTGGTCCTCCGGCTCGTCACTACAGTGACTCTTGCTCCTGCGTCGCAGATTCTTCTTCGAAGGCTTCGACTTGGAACTTCGCTGTACAGCGGACTTATCCTTCTTCGATCGACGGTCGCCTTCTCGACCCGTAGGGAGCGGCTCTTGGTCCAGTTCCTGCGGCTCTCGGCCGGCGACCTGCTCAAGGTCCTTGAGACGATGAGCGGCGCGGTCAAACCTGTCGTCGATGCTGCTTCTAAATTTCCTAAGGACTCCAAAGCTTGATTCGCGTCCCGCCTTGCGTCCTTGACTGTAAGTTTCAACGAAGCTAGGACCTCCGGCTCCGGACCGTCAGTCCGGTCACTTCGCTCCTTCTCGACGAGATTCACTCGAGCCGATAGCTGTTCTAACACCATGTGGAACTCAGACGCTTGCAACTCCAGTTGCTTCCGGACGAGGGCTAATTCAGCCTCGAAATTTTTCGTCATCTCTTGGCGAATTTCCTCGCCGATCTTCTCGAACCTGTTGTAGCATAACCGCCGACTACTGTACTATAACCGCCGACTACTGTACTATATTTTAGATTTAGAATTAGATCTAACGCTGTAAGGTACGGACCTTACAGCGCGCGCGCTCCAACACGTGTACCCCACGTGTAGCACACGTATGCTGTCAGCCCCGACGGCTGACAGCGTTACAGTGCGGGCCGGGCCGCACTGTCTACAGTAAGCCGACTACAGTACAGTCCGCACTGTACTGTAGACGGTTACTTAACTTGTACAATAAATATATGGAGCGACCGCCGGCGGAGAGGACGAGGACAGGCAACGCTCCACCGACGGTCGACCACCCAGCTTACTCTACTCACACCGCCGTTCCGCGAGTAGTTACCACCGAGCGGGTAGTGGACGCGCGCGAGACCGCGGCGAGCGGCGATCCGCCTCCGCCCGTCAGTACCGGATCGTCAACTGATACTGCTCCGGGGCGTCGAGGCGTCGATCCGCTTGCCTACGCGCGCGTCCCCGCCGACCACGCTCTACCACCCGCTACCGGCCCGCTTCCGGTGGCGTGGGTTGGTTCAAGACCCTCGGTACGCCGATCCGGGGTCTTCCGCCGAACATCGCGAACACCCCCTCCGCCGTGTGTGGGGTGTTTATGCGACACCTGTAGGATAGGTTATCTTTGTGGGCTTCAATCCCCGTCGGGGATTCTTGACCTTCGGGATCCGTGGCCGTATTGGCCTGGCTTCGGGTGCGAGGACCTCGCGGGATCCTCGACGCCCTCGCCGATCCGATTCTGCTCGCCCCGGGACCGACGTCCCCGGGGGTGCATGTACACATAGTCCGTTACGAATAAACGAACCTAAGGTAACACAAAAAAAAGAAAACAACTGCGACGATTCCTAGCTTAATTGTTGTCTCCGAGACCACCTCTGTCGTCTGTCTCCGGATCGAGACTGTCGTAGGCAAAAATTCTAGGTTGGGTCTCCTGTACACCAAAAACATTCTAGGTCGGGAGACCACTTATGTAGTGCAATTCGTTTGTCAGGCAGAGACCGCGGTCCGATGGTCCAGCAAAAACAACAACAGCAACAAAAAGAAGAACTGCCGACGGCACAGCGCTACGGAGTGTCCGACTCTCCCTTATCCGTTTAAACGAGCTTGCGACTCGTAGTAGCTCAGATCCCTGATAGGGGGGGCACAGAGAAATAGCCCGGCCCGGGATCGATGTGGTAGAGACTTGCGAAGAGAACTGCTCGACGAGTGTGGAGTGGGGCGTGTACTTAGGTACCCCGGTTACACTGGGTTGTAAGGCCAATGCCCGTTGAGCTTCTTCGACACCTTGTAACGCGACAAGGCCTTCGACGGGGGCGTCGCAATGCAGCCCGACGGCATGAAATGAAAGTAGCAGCGCTACACCAACTGTGCCGCCCGATGGCTCGAAACACCTTCACCGGTTCGGTCGCAACCGAGGCCCATGGCACCAACACTGGCTTGTACACACGACGAAGCCCTTCGAGGGAGACGTCGTTAAAACAGTCTCCGTCGGAAAATAGGTCACAGTAACAGCGCTACGTCCACTGTGTCGCCCGATGGCCAAGCCACCTACACCGGTTCGGTCGCAACCGATGCCGATGGCACCAACAGAAGATAAGGGAAAATAGGTAGAATTAGATATAGAAAAGGATAGGGAAATGAAGGAAAAGAAAAGGGAACCCCCGAGCGCAAAGAATAAAGTAATCTGTAGTGAAAGGGAATGTCTTGCAAAAGACGGACTTCGACCAAAGCGATATCAGACTCTGGCAACTCGGGTTACTTTTACTGACTTGGTGGTCAGCGGGCTAAGGTATATATCGCCCCGCCGGAGCCACTACAATAGCTCGCGGAGCTAGATCCTAGATCTAATCTAATGTCAGCAAAATTAATACTGACTAATTAACTAAATAAAATTAATAATTAATATGAAAACTGTGCAAATATTCACACGTGTGTCCCCCAGTCCCGGACTACTGTATTCACATTCCAACTTCGTTTCTTTTCACTTCGCCCCCCTGTATACCCCCGTATTGCACTACACGAAGGTCGCCGCGTGCGGCGCCTCCTCATCGGTGAGGAGGGGCACGCGAGGGGCTTCGCACCCTGCATCTCGGTTTGATATGTTGGGCTCGAGCTCAACATATCAAACCGCAGATCTGCGACCCGGGGGTCCGTACCCCTTGCCACTCTTGGAGTGGCCGCGAATGCGGTCGCGTAACTCGATGTCGTTCCGGTCGACATCGGTGAGGGGGTTCGTGCCCCCACGGCCCCTGCTCCTTGCGTAATGAGGACAGAGTCGGCCTGCCACTCATCCTCCCCGATATGGAGGGTCGAGGCGGGCGAACTTGTCGCGGCGGACTTCGTAGTCCTGCCAGACCTCCCTGCCGGTTTCGGATCCGGCAGAGGTAAACCGCGCCGAGCGCAGTACGTTGTACCTTCCGCCGTGGCGATACGGCGGATGGTCGGAAAATCGGTCTTCTGACTGCCTGGCAGCCTTTGCACAGTCTCGGATACTGCGGCACGGGTTGCCAGTGCAAGTCCCTGCACGAAGTAGTGCGCGAGGGACTGTTCGGAGAACACTGCCATGCATCGGAACGCGGCAGTCTCGAGTCGGTCAGCAAACGTGCTTTCCGTCGCATGCGATTGCTGTCGCGCCGTAGCGACAGCGTCGTACGCTTCACCTAACACGTCTTCCGTGAGGTAGCGTTTCAAGAATTGATTAACGAGCCCCGGCCAGCTCACGTCGTCGTCGAGCTGGCCAGCGCGGAGGCCACGCATCGTATAACTCGTATACAGGCGCTCCGCGCCGCGCTCTAAGAAGTGCGCGAGTACTCGTGTCGCAACACCTTCGATCAGGTGTTGCGAGTTGAAGGTGATCCGGATATCCTTCAAGAACGGCAGCAGCTGGATCGGGTCGGTACTGTCGAAGCTGCGCATCGTGGGACGAATCCCACGACAGCGTTGGACGTACTTTGCGATCCGTCCCGCGTCACCCGAGGTAACGAGCCTCGAGGTGTTATCCAAGCGGTACATACGATAGTCAGCAACGGCGCTAACTCTTGGATCATCGTATGTACCTGTAGTGCAATGCACTGTGCACTGTTGCCACGTGTCCAATATTTTGGCACATTTTATTTGTGCGCTCTGTTGAGCGATAATAGATCTATTTAATTAACGTAGAAATAGTTAGATCCTTTTAGATCGGCTCAGTGAGCAATAGGCTCACCGGCCGTCCCCTGGGGACTGTACAGTATTTAGTTAGAGAGTCCATCCTTCCCCTTGGGAATTGTAAAGTAACCGGGCTTGGACTTGAGAATAGACCTTTTGGTTGAGACCGTCTCTAAGTTAAGACCCTCCCTCTTCTATTTGCTCATCGCTCCACGGCCATTCCGGTGCCCCTTTTCCCTTTTTGTTGGTTCCGTTAGCGGTTCTGTGCGCAGGCCCTAGCGTTGACGCTTGCCATCGGGCAGTGTGTTGGTTTACGTCGCTGACGTATCTATCCATCGCTGGATCGGACTGCGCCTAGTCGCGACTACGCAGTGCCGTCGACGGTCATCGGGCCGCCGATCGTGTAGCAAGGACAGCTACTTCTACTAATTTGGTATTTACACAAGACTTGGTGTCCCTGCCAAGCACCGCATAAGGCGTCGAGTTGCCTCCGCCTTCGAAGGTTTAGCCCCGCTGCTATAGCCTCCAGAGACCGCCTTAAGGCATTCGGCCTTACAACCCGAGCGTCGTCGCTAACCGGTATATCGGTATATCGACTCCGCACCTCAAGGCAACCGTCTCTACAAGACTCTACCACTACCATCCCTTGAGGGTTGCTCTCCGTTTACCTCAAGAGGCTGAGCTACGGGAGCTCGCAAGCCTCTACAAGGGGAAAGGAGGACCCGAACACCTCGTGGTGTGTTTTCTACCGTACTGGTTTCGTTTTGCTCTTTGCTCCCCTTTTGGGATCTCGTACAGGAGAGGCGCATTGCACCATTGTACCGGCTCGAGCCCGTGTTCGGCGGGACCCAGCGTGCCGAAGGAGGTAACCGGTAGCGTACGGACGACTACCGGACCTGGATGCTCGGCATAATTCGCCGTCGGGTAGCCGCCCCACCGGGGATCGACAGAGAACATCGGTTCTCCGGATCCGCGGGCGGCTCCTCCGCTGTCCTGTTCGTCCGCGTACGATACGCGGTCCACTTGCCGCCTACTTCCGGCGATAGGCGGCAAGGCTTGGGTCTCAGACGCGAAGTTCGCGTCTATCGGGGAACGGCTTCCTTCTGCAGTCCGACTGCTAGCGGCACCAGTCGGACACCATCCTTCGGGGGCGGCTACGCTCGGAGGTACGGTACCACAGGGCCCTCTCGAGGGGCACCGGGTAGCCTTTCGGCCATGGTACGTTCCATGTCACTGGCGCGCCGACGAGTGGCGTTGAGCTCGGCGGAGAGGTGCGCAAACGCACCCAACTGCTCCGCGGACGGTGAGGTTCGGTCCTCGGGTCGTCTCGCCGTGGTCGGCCCCTCGGGGCGACCTTGCCCGGACGGTCCGGGCGAGGCGAAACGGGATTCTTCGACGAGCACATCCCGCGAGTGTAACTCGTCGATCAGTGCTCGGAGATTCTCTAAGGACTGCGTCACTCTATCGAACCTCCCTTCACGCAGGGAGCGGAGTTCGGCCCTACATCGAGTGTATACATGGTCCAATACATCGATCCGAAGGGAAGTACGGACTTCCTCGATGTATTCGGCTATGCAGTCGAACATCGCCGCCGCTCTTTCCTCGGAGGATCCGAGCGACGGTTGGCGGTCACGAGGACCTGCGTCACCGTCGCCAGACGGGGCGGATGGGGACTGCACTGCGGCCTGGCTCGGCTCCGCCGCTTCGGAGCCGATCGAGGGCTCAAACTATTAGCTCATCTCAATGCGAACGGTTCGCGGAGGGAAGCGGAAGTCTTCTCCGAGATCGGACTCCAGGGTCAAGCGGCCGTTTCACGCTTCTTAGCCACACACACACGCGTTTTTGCCCTCCGTTCCGCCATGGGTCGAACGCACCACTTGAAGGCCTCGGTACTCATACCACACAAAGATGCACGCCTCCCCAGCGCCAAAAAACGAATTCGATTGCTTTCTCTGCGGTTTTTGTCCACTCGACGAGCTGCTTTCTGCGCCGATTCACAAGCATTCCATTCCTTTGCGGCTTTCTTGCCCTGGTCAGCGGCCATCTTCAGGCGAATTAACTGTAGGGCTCTACTAGATGTGAGGACAGCACCGTTGGTAGTGTCTACAAACCCATTTTCACAAAGTTTCGATTCAACACCCAGCACCTTAGCGCGTTTCATTGCACGGTTTTCCTCAAACAGGAGTTCCATTTCTATAACCGTCATCGTCTCATTCACATTTACAGTACCCGATGGACGCGGAATAGAAAGCGGTTGTGATATGTCAAGCGGGTGAATTCCAGCTTTCTTGAATGCCTTACATATGTTGTCCTGCGTGAACGCTTTCTCATAAGCATATTTCAGCATTCTACAAAAATAGAATGAGTCCCAAACGTCATCTTCGGCATTAGACATGGCAATGTTCAAAGCGTCGTTGAGAGCAGCTTTGAATGGTGAAAAAGGACGAAATAAAGGGGTTGAGTCTTGCCTGAAGTGTGAGCGGGTAGGATGTAAACTATTGTTCCGTTTGCATTGAAAAGCTCCAAGACCCGAAGCGACATGTCAGAACGATAGCCGTCAAAAATCATAAGCATCTTTTTTCTGTTTTGCCTCAAGTCCTTGCTCTCGTTCACGAAACTGTGTGCCCAATTGTAAAACTTTTTCCCGTCAACGCCCCCATTTTCCTCACGCATTGATACCATTGAGCCCTTCGGGAGATGGTCGGCGTATGTTTCAAACACTTTGAAGCCATTTAGAGATACAACACGATACGGTAACCTTTTCCCCTTAAAGACGAACAGGGATGAAGCAAGACGGCCACTGGCAGAGATAACCGGCATGACGGTGGCACGGTTCGTGTGCAAAAACGTGCCCATCTTTGCGTTCTTTGCCCCAGCTCTAGTCATGTAAACCTTGCGGTTTTGCCGCTCGTTTGCGTCTCTTCCGGTGTCGCATCGCTTTCGTCTAAATTCCATATCCTTTCCGGCGTGATATCATTTTTAATGATGATTTTCTCAACTGTGGCGAAATGGGAAGTGAGGGTATGAGCATTGCAAGCCCTTAATCTATTTCCTTCTTGTCGAACGGGACGTGCAAAAACGAAGGGCTTGGCGATGTCTTCTTGAAATTGTTCGGAGAAACTTGAGTCCGGGAGTTCCGTTCTTAAATGGCAGTAGCATGCGATATGAATGAGTTATACGAGCAATTAAGCACTGGAAAACTTCACGTAGATGATTGAGATTGAGGGGTATGCCGCACTCTGCGTAGTTGCTGGTACACCAACATGCGAGATGTTGGCGTATTTGAATTTGTTACGTGTATCAGCTCTGCTTTGTTGCCGGATAAGGCTTGAGAATTACGTAGATTTCAACTGCAGCATTCCTCTCGCCACGTTCCCTGCGCTCCTGTGTAGTCTCACGTTAGGTGTGCCTCCTCTCTCAACTTTCGCACGATGACGTGCCGTCCTTGCGCAAGTCTTTGCGCTTCTGAAGGCCAAGTCGCTCCTTGGAACCTGAAAAGAAAGTACAGTATAAATAGGACGCAAGGCGCTATCGTACGAGTAAACGGCAGAGTACATGATCAACCCCTTTTCTTTGCTCTCAACCGAACAAACTCCCCCAGTTCTCAACAGTTGCTCAGGAGAGAAACCACAGTGTCCTCTTCATGGGTTTTGAGTGCTGTTAGGCGACCTGGTCTACGAGCGGCGGTTGGACTATTGCTAGAATGAAGAGAATTGTAAATTGTCGACATTGGAATGGAATACTCTGACGACGCCGAACGGTATGTTTGACGATTACGAACGGCCTGCACTGCTTCCCAAGTTCGCTTTTTGTATGCGGCGGAGGTGCTTCGTCGAGCCATTGTGCCGGATGTTGTCTTGCCACTGGCACAGTAGTGAAGGGCATTGAAACCGAGGTCCGTGATAAAGGGTTGGACTCAAAGAGGATGAAGGGCGAGCCTTTTGGCTCTTCGTGCTTTCGATTTTCAAAAAGCCCGCCCAATTGCATAGAGAAAACAGTGTTTCTGGGAGTAGTGACGCTTGCTCTGTTCAATAAGCAGATTTATTTTTAAATTCATCCACGTCGTATTGTGCTATGAGATCATTTGTCGCTGCTTGCCAGGGAAGAATTCTCCGCTGGCCCCAGTAATGGGTACTTTTTTTCTATTTTTTGCATGTTCAATTGTTTGGGGTCTGTTCCAAAAATAAGGGAACCCCCCTTTACTGTAGTGGCTAGAAGCCCTTTGTTTGCCTGTGCTCGACGTCTGTTCCTGCGGTTTTCGCCAGTACAGATGAAGTGTCACGGAAGCACACCTGCGTGACTCAAGGACAAGGTAATTTCTACGCATACCAGAATTGCCTTTTCTGCAGTTTTTTTTGTTAATTTGACTGTAGAAGCTTTTGCTACAGTAGCTCGTGTGTCCGAATTCCTGCAAGTTTTGTGAATATAAAGGCTGCTGAACAAAAAAAGATTTTTGGGAGGTGTCCTACAAAGAAACACCCTTTGTACAGTTAAGCTCAACTGATCTACCTTTATGCCTTCTTTACAAACACCGTATGGTTGAAAATCGAGCCCCCTCATACTTTTCCAACCGTACTCGTTTTGTGGTCTTCGAAAGACGTACTTCTTCGTCTACAACGCGTACGGAGGAGGCATTATTATATGTGTTTAGAGTTATTTCCTAATGGATTTGGAAACTGGACACAGAAGACAGCGCGTAAAGCGGCCAAAAACGGGCGTGGCGCAACTTAAAGCGTCACACCAACTGTTACGTACACTGCGATGGTCAGCACGTGCGACGAACGAGACTGTCCTGGCTACAAGTTCTGTTGTTCGCACCATGGTCGACTGTTGCCTACAACAATTGTCACACATCACGCGGGGGGCGAAAACCTCGTCAGCAGCAGTGCCTGGTGCACGCCAAGCGAAGTTTCCCATTTTGCCCCGCGCCACAGTGCCAGCGCATTCTTATATAAAACACAGCGAGCAGAAACTTTCCTTCTACTTCTCCTTGTCGCCCTCCAATCGACCATCGCCACCGCTTTCGGCACACCATTTTCAACCTCAAATGACCACCCACTCATCGCGGTGGCTGAGCATGACCCTTCTCGCAATGCTCGACCACTCTCACCTCCGTTCCGGCCGTCCCGTGTGCTCTATTCTTCTCCTCGCCTCAACCCTCACCCTCTCCCTCACAGCACGCGCGTCCGAAGCCGTACCTCTGCTCCTACCCCCACCTAGTAACATACCGCCAGCGCCGAAAGGCGACACGTACTACCTCCCGTGGGAACCCAACTACACCCTCCTCGTCCTGTGTATCGCCGTCGTGCTCAACTTGATCTACATCTTTGCATGGCTCACCGATTGGGGCTGCTCATGTCCCGACGAGCTTCTTCGGCCCTCGTTCTTGCCAGGCAGTCAAGTCCCTCCGCTGACTGCACTGCGCTCGACAAGGGCGTAGGACGTAAAGCGGCGGTGCGTCCTCCTACGTCGAAGGCACCATTTCTTGTCACAAAAGGCGAGGCTCGGTTCCGTCGAGCACATAGTCTGGGCCACGCAACGTCATGCTCGTGTGCACAATGTCAATGTTTTTTTTTTTTTGGTGGTTGTCTCGTATTTCGTTCACGGTCGTTACAATACGCGGAGAGGGGCAAATGGCAAGAATGTCGGGAGTGACGCTAGCTTACTCTTTGCATTATTGCGCAGTATTGTTCCTTATCTGGGGCTTGTTACAGAACGGATAACTGTCAACGCATTGGCGAGGTAGGGCGGGGCTGGTGGAAGATGCAGTATGAGAAGCGGAGGACTTGCTGTCCGATTGGGCATACCCAGACATAATAGTAAGTTTACGCCTAGACAATTCTGCAACTGTAACAAGGGAGATTTTACGATCAGTAAGGGAAATGATATTTCCCTAACAACAAATACGCCTTGGCTCATTTGCAGGTAATCCGTGGATACAGTGTATAAAGTATGCATGCGTTGAAGGTGAGGGTGCTTTCGGAGTCCGAAGGGGGGTATAAAGCGTTTCCAATCCATGATTGGTGTCTTTGTGAAGAAGCCAATTTATACATGTCTGTATATGTATAAGTACAATAAGAAGCGCTTATGAAAAGGTGTGAGTGGTAGTCTAGTACAGCGTATAGAACGGTTCAGGATATCCTCACTCTGCACCACCCTACTCCTCTCCACTCCTCGATTGTGCAGCTGCATTCGCTGCTCCCACACCCCCGCGTTATCACGGGATTGTGCTGCGCAGTGAACACAACACACGGGCCGGTGAAATGGAGAGGGAGGCGTTCGATTGGCGCTGCAGTTTATTTGGGTTAGATTGGAACAATCCTCTGTAAAGCGAAGGCTCTCAGATAGTACAGAGGGGCCAGTGTCTTCGATGTGCTGTCGCTGCGGGGAATCACAGGGAGCGGGCGGAAGAGGGGTGGAAACAGAAGGAGGGCAGTGTTGGGATGGAAAAAAACAAGAACAGGAATGAACGTCAGCACGAGTCGTCGCATTTCGCACAGCGAAGCTCTCATGAAATGCTTCCACACCGACGGTCCAGCGGGGTTCCATTGGATATATGATTTACCGTGGCCTACTTTTTTACCAGGAAGGGATACCTGCCAATCCGATTGGCTAGAAGCTTCACCATCGCACTGAAAAGCGTGGAGCTCATCGGGGGGGGGGGGGGGGGGGGGGGGGAAAAAAAAGGGTTTTACCCCCCCCCAATTTTTTACAAAAGAATGGGGGGGGGGGGGGAGAAAAGCAGGCATTGACGTCGCACTAATTTACTACAGAGGATTTCTGTGAGAATTTAAGGGGTGTGTTGGACTGCGTGAGATTTGTTGGACTGAGAGGACCGTGCTTGTCCGGCGAGGTGTAAAAGGTTACAGGCTGTACCTCTTGTCTATACCGTAGTACTGTACCCTTGGTACTGCGACAGGATGCGGTACTAAGTGTAAAATTCAGGCAGTGAATGCAAACGGAAAACCGCAACAACATCTCCGTACCGTAAAAATAAGGCGGAACGAATGTGGGTGGAAAACGTGGGTGGAATTGCGCCAGAGCTGTAATTTGGCGTTGAAAAGGCTACTTTTACTGACCAGGCTACTGACTGCCTATGGTCACAGCACTCAGTAGTCTGGTCAGTAAATGTTGGGGGAATGTCGAATGTATGGGCATGCCGCTCGCCCGAATCTCATAAGAGTAAGACTAGCCAGCGGCTAATAGCCCCCTTCCCTTTGGCCAGACCAGCTGAGACTATCCCCTCTTACCGGACTGCCAATACAGTGATCAGGTAGTCCTGAAGTTTACCTCCAATTCGCGTACACACACCTCACTGCTCCAGTGGGCGTGACTCTGCCAGCAATGTAGGCAGAGGGCAAGTGTCTACAAGACAATTCAACGAGGTTGGCGATTGGCGCACCGCTATTTTATTATTAATAAAGGGACAAAAAAGTCACATGATCCCATCTAGCAACACTTCGACACCTTCCACTCCTACGCCAATTTTTTGACTATTACTAAAGGGCCAAATTGGTCACAGGATACCATGGAGCAGCACTTCGGCACCTTCTTTTTCTCCTCTCCGTTTTAAGCACCCCGTCTTCATCTCCTTTTTGAGCTTTTTATAGCCTTGCAATTCTGAGACACCTTTACTCAGAACATCAAAATTTGATGTTCTTTTTTTGTGAGCGGACTGACACGCCAGATAATAAATAAATAACATGGTCATCATACCGTAGAGGTGGCAGAGGCAGCAGCCACAATATTGAAGGAACGTGCATTGCAGCGGCAGCTGCAAGGATGAGGAACAATTTGTTGCGCGTGACGAGATCATGTGGATACAACACAGAATGACTTTGTTCACAGGGTTTTCGCTGGCATGATACAGCAGGCGTATTTCTACGCTCCAAGCGTTCATAACGTATCAGAAACTGCCTCAACACCCCATTTGTATAGCGAGCAGTGTAATCCATTGGTGCGCACATGGTGAGAGCGGATTGGCCTTCGGGGGCCAGATGAAGAAGGGGAAGGCTATGCCCCAGCAAGGTTGGCCGGGTCGCGATATAACCCCATCCTGTGCCATAACCTTCATCCCTTACTTACACCGGGGCTTACCGTGGAGTGTTCCGTCGCACCACCTCTCCGCGGAGACCTCTGCCGCGAAGCTGGCTAAGCCCTTTGCCACCACGCCTTGACAGAAGCCCCATGGCGACCCGCACCACCTCGTCCTTGTCCTCGTCCCTGCCGCGCAGCACGCCGACAACGCACTTGGTCTCCCGCCCCGCGCTCGCGCGCACTACTGCCCGCACAATGCTGAAGTACTGGGGCGCTGGTGTGCACCTCCCCCACGTCATGAGGAGTGCCACGCTGCACACGTTCACCTGTGATAACCACAACACACATGTTGTAAGAGAATCAGGTCGCCTTTCATCCGCCTCCCGATTTCCTCATACTGTAGTTCTTTTATGATGAGAAGTCGGCCCTCTGAAGTGATCTAGTGGCTAAAAGCCCTTTGTTTGTCTGCGCTCGACGCCTGTTCCTGTGAGTCTCACAAGTACAGATGAAGTGTCACGGAAGCACGCCTGCGTGACTCGAGGACAAGATAATTTCTACGCATACCAGAATAGCCTTTTCCGCAGTTTTTGTGGTAATTTGACTGTAGAAGCTTTTGCTACAGTACCAAGGGTAGCTCGTGTGTCCGAATTCCAGCAAGTTTTGTGAATATAAAGGCTGCTGAACAAAAAAAAGAATTTTGGGAGGTGTCCTACAAAGAAACACCCTCTGTACAGTTAGGCTCAACTGATCTACCTTTATGCCTTCTTTACAAACACCGTATGGTTGAGAATCGAGCCCCCTCATACTTTTCCAACCGTGCCCGTTTTATGGTCTTCGAAAGACGTACTTCTTCGTCTACAACGCGTACGGAGGAGGCATTTTTATATGTATTTACAGTTATTTCCAAATGGATTTGGAAACTGGGCGCAGACGACAGCAAAAGCGGCCAAAAACCGACGTGGCACAACTTAAAGCGTCACACCAACAGTTATTTACACCACTGCTAGACTTGCTCTAAGAGCAAGTCTAGCAGTGGTGTAAATCCCAATATTTGGCTAAACGTTTGCCATGGGGCAAGTCTAGCAGTGCGGTACCCTTGGTACCCTTCCCGGAAAGGTCAATTCTGGACAAGGGTCAATTCCGGACAAAATTAAACCCGCGTCCAGTGAACCATCACCAATGAATGCAAGGGCCACAAAACATAGCTAAAGGGCAGACAACAGCAAGGACAGTGCGCTGGTAGCTTTCAAAATCAGAAAAGGCGGGATCCCTGAGAGTGACGTAGATTCAAAGTCGCGAGGGCGGTGCGTTTATAGCGGTCTCCGTCAATGACAATTAGGGATAGCATCTTATATAGTCTTTTACAGTCGCCAAGTCACCTTTTGGCCACACCGCAATGGCATTGTCGATGAGACGGCAGACAAAACGGATCAAAAGGCAGAATGAGAAGGCTTCGAAGCGCATGAAGAGCAAAGCTGCCGCAGTGCAGCTTTTGAGAGACACAACAATGTCGTTGCGTGCCATATCGAAAGCGACAGGTTTGAGTGAGTCGGTTGTTGGGGAACTTAAAGAGCTGGTCCGGAGATCAGATTCTGAAAGTATCAGCTACCAGGAGACAGATAAGAAACTGTCACAACCAGGGAGACGGATGGTTCTGACAGAAGATGAGGAAAACATGATAGCACAGCGCCTTGTTTTTGCGGCACAACGTGGATTTGCTGCCGATGTTGAAACATTAAGGAGCATGATGGCTAGAATAGCTGCCGATGGCCGTGTGAATTGGAAGAATGGCATCCCTAGTAACGATGCAGTGCGATCTTTTAGATCACGTCATCGAGATCTAACATTTCGAAATTACGAATGCAAAGACAAGGCAAAGCTGAAAGGAGAATCATTCGGTCATGTGTCACGTTACTTCGAAATATTAAAGACTATCAACGACAAACATCCCGTAATATTGCTTGATGGGGATCGTGTTTGGAACATAGATGAAACTGCGGTTGATGCAACATTCGGCAAGCGTAAAAAAATGTTTTCTCGGGAGAGCTATGATATGAGCACGAGGCATAGCCGAGTGCTCAATATCATAGCTCGAGAGCAGTTATCACACCGACGTAGCCGGGTGATAACTCCTATTTGTCTCACGGCTGGCACACTTATGGCACAATATCAACCAGGGGACAACCTGCAATATTAGCACAGTGCGACAGTGTCGGCGCGACAAGCAGTATGTCGCCAAACGCAACGCACAAAGCTTCTGCATGTGTGGTGATATTGTAGTGATATTGAGGATCATGCCCAGTTCTCGCAATCTTCTAAAAAACTACTGTTATGGACGGTGCCATAGGGCAACCTTTGATGTCACCGTTGACATCGACGGTGCCCTAGGGCACCTGCGATAACAGTAGTTTTTCGCAATATTGGGGAACGGATGAAACGAAAAAGGCTGGGTATGAGGGAGTGTGCGGAGGCGATCTCGACGGAGTCAGTTTCGACCTGTGAGTTTTTTTATTTAATTGGGTATGCTTTCCTCAGGGGTCAGCCGAGAGACAAGTGTGTTGTCACACGCGGCACACTCGGGCCGATATCACTTCTTGAGAGCCTGAGCTCCTGTGACACGTGGTTGGGACCGGTGTAAGTAATTGGAAGTTTAAGTTAGTAATTGTAGACCGCGCGCAAAAAGAGTATAAATGCGGTGGTTTTCGGTCGTCCTGTACGGCCGAGACCAGAGAGACACATCACACAAAAAACACACACACGGGTAAGACACGGGACGACGTACCCCGTTTTCACCCTAACATGGTACTCTTGTGGATGGCCGACGTCAACAGTCAGGCGGATCCCGCTTCCCTGGTGTTGGATGGTAAGCACGAGGCAGATGTCACCAAGTTCTTCTTTGTCTACGAAAACGTCGTAATGAAAGGCAAGTCCGACGAAGACAAAGCCGAAGAGCTACTGTGCTACCTACAAGGGGAGGCTTTCGACTACTACTATGAAACCTACAGCCAAGACGGTGGACTGAACGAGGCGGCCAGCCACTACCAAGCCGTCAAGAAGGCATTGCTCGACCGTTTCGAGTCAGTCCCTGAACCGAAAGAAAACATCAGGCTCGCAGTCGCGAGTAGGTTGGACGGCAACGACGTGCTCGCGTCGTTAAACGTGATGGATCGCCGCTCCGATAAAGCAGCTTTCAACCCCGAAGCTAAGTTCGGACTACTCCGGAACGCGGTCATGGAGCACACCGACGTGTCACAATTCGTCTTGTATAGGGCACCTACCTCGTATGGGGAGCTCAAGAAGGCCGTTAAGGACTTGTTGTCTGGCCGCAAAGCCTTTATGGCTGCACACAATGCTAGGCAACCTCAGCCTCCGGCGCCTATGCGCATTCTACAGAGACCGGAAACACGCCTGGAGCCGGACAAGATCGAAAAGAAAGTGGATGTGCTAGCAGAACGGCTAGCAGAACTTTCTTTGTTGGTAAAGAAGAATCAGACAGCAGATCAAGGTGGCCAGGTCCGAACCTGCTCATTCTGCAAGGAACCGGGGCATGGAGCCAGCCGATGCCTTTCTAATCCGCGCGGAGACACTCGTTGTTCGAATTGTGGGAAGCTTGGTCATGAAAAGGAGACGTGCTGGACCAGGCTTAGAACGGCACTGCCGAGGGCAGGAGCCACGACTCAGTCCACAGCACCTGCGACAGAAGGTGCAGGGAATGCCCAGGTCACCTATATTGACGAGGCGAACGACGGAGAAGTCGTGGCCGTCACTAAGAGAAACGCAGACGTGGAACCTCTTCCCAAGCAGCACAAAACGCGGGAGGAGGTGTCCATTCCCAGGCTTTTGAACCCGTCTGTACCATTCGAGATGCAAAAGAGGGCTCTGCCACTTCAGGCGGGGCCAAGGAGGTCCCACCAGAGGAAGAAAGCGAGGAAAGTGACCAGAAAACCATCCCTCCAGGAGTATGTGAGGAAGTACAATGTCGTTTCGGAGCTTGCAAACGCACCTTCCAGACTCACTTTCGGACGGCTTGTTCGCGGCGATGCGGAAGTGGCGAAGAAGGAGATAGGCCGCTTGTTTGCGAAACAAAGAGTCCGTGGTCGTACTTTCGCAGGTCACGCCGATACGAAGTCTCAAAGGCTGCGGCTGGTAACTGTGAAGGTTTATGGAACGGAAGCTCAAGCCCTGTTTGATTCTGGGGCCGTACCGAATATAATCTCGCCAAAGTTGGCGTCTAAGCTTTGCCTCTCCCCGCAACCGACTGAGAAGCATATCACGGTGGCAGATGGTGCTAATGCGCCCTGCCTGGGATCGCTTCATCAGATACCAACATCGTTTGGTGAACTTATCGTGAAGTTGGACTTCTTAGTCGTGAAAGGATCGCTGTTCGACCTGATCATAGGGCTTCCGACCCTTAAGGGGCTACAGGCATGCATCGATCTTGGTAAGCAACATGTGCAGATGACAGTAGGTGAGAATACCACCAGATTAGGCCTCAACATGGATGTGGAACACGTTTCACGGAGTGCAGCCTCAACTGATAGTGAGGATTTAACCTCTGACTCTGAGGCTGTACTTGGCTCGTCTACGACAAGCGACAATGAATTTGTCTTGGCGACTCTTGACCAGCCACCATTTGAACCTGATTTGGGACTCACCAAGCTACCGGATGGAGTCGGAGATGAATTGGATGGTCTTCCTGATCTAGTGAAAGAGGGCCTGAAGTCCGACTCGGAAAACGCGAAAGGAGATGGCAGGGTAGATGAAGAAGGCCCGGAACGGCTTCAAGTAGCCCTTCTCGGGAAGAAATTGCGCCACCTGGCTTTCGAGGCCAGGGAGAGCATTGTGAATTCTATCCAGAACTCAGAGATCGTAGCTTGGTCACTCGACGATTTAAGACCGGCAGATGTTCCGGTGTCTCACTCGTTTGAGCCAGAAGATCCAAGCCCCATTACCCACGTTGCACGTAGGCTTCCGCCACGCCACAATGAAGTGGTACGTGAGGAGCTTCGTAAGATCTTGGAGGCGGGAATAATAATCCCCTCCATTTCGGCCTGGTCCTTTCCTATCGTTATCGCATCGAAGAAAGACGGAAACTCAGGTTCTGTGTAGATTACCGCACCCTCAATCGCAAAATGAAAGCCGATCGTTGGCCCTTGCCAAAGATCGAGGAGATCTTCGATGATTTAAAGGGGAGCTCGGTCTTCACAACGCTTGACTTGTTCTCGGGGTATTGGCAAGTCCGGATGGCTGAGAACTGCAAAGAGAAGACGACTTTCGTCTGCTGTTTTGGGACGTTTCAGTTCGAGGTGATGCCGTTCGGGTTAATGAACGCCCCCTCTACGTTCCAAAGGATGATGGACCAGCTTTTCCAAAGGCTTAGCTTCGTTAGAGTTTACTTAGACGACGTAGTCGTCTTCTCGAAGTCCGTTGAAGAGCACACTTCACACTTACGTGAAGTCTGCAAGGTGATTGCTACGAGCGGGCTGAAGCTTAAGATCTCAAAATGCAGCTTTGCACAGTCCCAAACGCGACTGCTTGGACACATAGTCACCGGAGATGGCGTCAAAGTGGACCCCGAAAAGGTCAGCGCTATTAAAAGGGAGAAGGAGCCGTCCATTGCGACAGGGCTTCGTAGCTTCCTTGGTCTGGCGGGATACTACCGCCGCTTCATTCCTAAGTTCGCCGAGATCTCTGCTCCGTTACATGAGGCCACGTCAACTAAACGGACTTTTAAGTGGACGGCGGAGATGCAGGAGGCATTCGAGAAGCTTAAGCTTAAGTTAACCTCCCCGCCAGTCTTGGCGTTTCCGGACTTCGAACAACCATTTGTCGTGGAGACTGATGCATCCTCGGTCGCCGTCGGAGCTGTTATGGCCCAACGAAAAGAGGACAGGAAAGTCCACCCGATCCAGTACGCAAGTCGCACGATGACATCAGCCGAGAGGAAGTATTCCGTCTGTGAGCGAGAGGCCCTGGCTGTGATCTTCGCTTTGAAGAAGTTCCGAGTTTACCTGCTTTCAACACAGAAGTTCACGCTAATTGTAGAAGTATGACAATTCCGTTCTCGGACGCTCTACAGTAGCTAGAGTGGCCTAATTTACAGGTACCATACGTTGTGTAGTGAACACGTGCAAGCTGCAGTGACCGCACACGTGTTCTAGTTTACAGGTCCGTGTACACGTGGTGCCAGGGGCACAGTGACACACGTGTACACGGGAGGTGTCTCTTACAGTAGTTATGATAGCTACTGTACAGTAGTCGTACAGTAGCTTGAGACTCGAGGCAGGCAGACGTACTAGAGAGGAACTGCCTCCCTCCCGGAGAATAAACCAGCTACCCCATCCCCTCTGAGCTAGCCCCCAACTTCCTAATTAGGACTCACCTCCTGTCTTCAGGGGTAGCATCTCCCTTCGTCCGTTTCGGTCTCGCACAAGCCACCCTCCTAGTGAGGTTGCTGGCGTTGTAATTTACCGCTACCGTGGACACCCCCTCCGTGACGGATTAACACCGAACCGGAAGGATCCATATTATTACAACTGGTCTCCCGACCTAGAAAGCTTCTAGGAATTCACGAGATCCGATTCGGAATGGAGATTGAAGACGGTTGCAAATTGAGAGACAACATCCTGCAAAGGTCGAGGCCACCAGGCTCAAAAGAGCACGCTCCATGCCTCCCTTGCAGAGTTCCCGTGCTAGGAACGTCATCCCGTTCGGAAATGCGCAGCCTCCCGACGAAGGCCCGCACGGCTTACAGTGAGAAGTTGACCTGCAAAAGGACGAGATCGCAGACGTGTGCGACGTCCGCCCCTTCGCTGGAAGGGGAGCTCCTCAAAAGACGCCAACACGACCAAACTGGAGCAAAGCCGGTTACAGTGGTGGCCGATTGCCCAGAAGGGATCAGGCAGCTCAGAGGCGCCGCGAAGATCCCAGCCACACCGGGCCACCGCGGCCAAAGGTCCATATTGGAGAAATGGTTAACGTCCGAGTTGGACCGCCGGGTAACGGCCGCCGTGGAGGCGCAATTGACAAGCACGCTCCGAAAGATCGTTGAGGATCACAGCCGGACCCTCGTAAGGAGCGCCGTGGACGAAGTAGTCGGACGCGGCCCCTTTTGGGACACGATCACTTCAGCCGTGGCGGACGCTACCCGGGCAGAGGTGTGCGCTCGAGCGCTGCAGCCAGAGCGACTGCCTCTGGCGACAACGGACGTACTACCGCCGTCGCTTACGCGTGGGAACGCGCGGCCGCAGTACCCTCATATGGGACGTGAGACCCCGTGGGGTGGAGAAGAGCGCGATGGCCGACTTCAAGCCCAAGAGATGGGACAGCCACCCACGTTTCCGCCCGGGGCCGGTCGCGTAGTGCTGCCGACGCAGAAGTACCGGAGAAAGGTCGAGGGCAGGGGATACGAGACCGACGGATCGGAAGCTAGTGACTCCACGAGGGACGAAACAGACTCCTCGGAGGACGATTTTGAAGTCGACGTGAGGCATGTGCGTCGGATTCGCCCCCTAAACGACCTCTTTAAAAAGGTCATGGATTACCGCCGATATCAGCTGCACAACCGTTCGGGACGATACAACGCCAAGGTTGCCAGCACGGTTTCGAGGGCCGGAAAGCGGATGGCCCTACAGATGAAGGGCGTGACCTTCAGTGGAGACGACCCGATTGCGGTGCTAAATTTTCTCTCCAGGTTTACGGCGGCGTGCAACCAGAACGGCGTGCATGAGGGAGCGGCCGTCTGGTGCTTCCAGTTCTTCATGACTGGCACGGCCTTGGCAAAGGTGCAGTCCCGTATTGTGGGAGAATCCGGGGTGGTCGATGCCCGCAGGGACGAAATGTTATCGTCGTACCCCGAGGCCGTAAACTACCTACTCAGGACGTTCGCGACAAACGAGGTCATTGCCGAGGCCTACGCTGAGGTGACGGGCTTTATACAAAGTCCTAGGATGACCGAAACGGAGTACGGAGACTGTCTCTGGAAGAAAACACTCCGTTGCGGAAATGTCTTCTCCGATAATCGGCTCAAGTCGCTCTTTGTGGAAGGGCTCCTTCCGGCCATCCGTACTCAGGTGCGTCACCATCTTACGACGCACCCCCGCGTAACCTTTACAGAGCTAGAGCAGTACGCTGAGGGCGTCGGGATCGCCCACAGGGGTGGAAAAACTATCCGGCGGTCACGAGAAGCCGGTACCACCTTCGACCCCGAACGGGACGTCCGCATAGTAGTTTGCTCATTTCAGATGAATCGCCCGAAACGTGTCCTGTCAAGGAGGCCAACGGTGTTTGTGACTCTCCTTTCGGTATGACCGCGGAAGCGGCGGCTGTGCAGTCGCCTCTAGGGAACCACACCATGGATACCACAGCCTGCTTAGGGACGAAAACCCCCAGGGACGTAGGGAGTACGCCGCAGGAGTCTAAGACGTCCCTATAGGAAGAGGAGTACCCTAACGGGGAGTGGCCCTGGCGCGACCCCAGAGGGGATGTCGGCTTTCGAAGCCCGCACTCGAGGTTAGATCCATCGCACAGAGTCGACCGTTGTCGGATATGCCTTTCCGTGTACCGGCCGTGCTGTCACGGACTCTCCAAGGAGGATCGAGTCCGGATGCTCGCCCTTAGGGAGCGGAACTTCAAGGCGAAGGGGTATGCGTCCGCTACAGTCCATAGCGAAAGCCATAGGAAACGGCGGACCAGAAGATCCCGTAAGGGCAAGAAGGTCCCTACCGATTCGGAGTCCGAAAAAGTACCCTCGAGGGAAGAAAGAATTAATGCCAGCGAGGTGGTGGTGGCGGCGCCCGAAAAGGATCAAAGCCAGGCCAACGGAGAAGACCCTAAGGGAAAGAGGGGGACTCTTCCCTGCGGGGCTTGTGACGAGCCGCCCGGAGGCGCTCCCGAAGACAACCGTTTGGGACGAAATCGCGAGACCGGTAAACGTATATCAAGGTCCTCTCAAGGAAAAAGGGCCGAAAAGAAGAGAGGAAAGTCAAGCCCGGGGCCCACTGGTGGGAAACTGTCCCGCTCGGGTCGACGGAGAAGTTCTTCCGACGACGAGACCCCCTGCCCTTTATGCCTCTCTGCGAGCCGGCCTTGCTGTCCCGATTTAACGGAAGACCTACGAGTTCGGTTACTTTCTCACCGAGAACGCAATTCCTTTCGACAGGACATTGCGCGTCTGGTCCGGGAATTAGAAGCGTTAAACGGCCGCAAGGATGTCGCTGGACCCGCAAGGGAAGAAGAAAAGCCGAGGCCGGACCACACTGTAGAGGTTTGTCTCATCCCTCGAGACAGGTCTTTGCCGAGACTAAATGAACGAAAGCGGTCCACACCCGTCGGGGCGAGATCGGAACCACAGCCCCGAGGACGTCTTGACACACGGCACTCGAAGCCCCATACGGGACACAAAGGCTCGACCCTTTCAGGGGGTTGGAGACGAACCCCCAACTGGGAAAAATACGAGCCCACAAAGGGTACCCCTCGTGTGCCTCAAATTCGTCACGGATGGCAACGCCCCCACGCCCCCTCGAATTTACAAGTGAGGGGGCGCCACCAAAAGTTGGTCCGTTATGGGCAGGGTTGCTTGACCGCACAGACCGAACTGCAAAGGGAACCTAGGAAAGGACAGTCCGAAAAGGTCCTTTTAATAGGGGGTATGCCCCGCCAACCGCAGTTCACTCCCAAGTTTCCGAGATCGGACAAGCCCAAAAAGGCGAACAGACCACAACGGACGTTTAAGAAAACCCCGAAAAAGAACAGGGCACGAGGCCGGACTCGGAATATTCTTAAGTCCCGAACGGGTGAAACTTTCAAGGTCGACGGAGCGTTGGAGAAGCGACCGCACCTCTGTCGTTGGCGGTCAACTAATCCCGTACGCGTCGCGGTTGCCGAAACGTTACCTGCGAAAGGACAGAAGAAACCCAGAAGGGATTTTATTACAGTTCCCCCAGGGTATGTAGTCCTCCTGGTAGACTGTACTACCCGTCTCGGAAAAATACCGGCGTCCTTTTAAAAAGGATAAGTGGTCGACCCCTGGTGGTGGACGGCAGTCAAGTGGGAATCTGTCAAAAGGGGGAGAGGAACCCCAAAGGGGCGAGCTCGTATAACTGACGATTTCCCGTACCGCCCGGGTCGGTCGTCCCAGGCGGGTTCCGAGATGAAGGACGTGGAGTCGAGCGGCGGACTTGTAGGCGGTAGGGAGGCCGTCGCGTCCGTATTTATAGCCACCGTTCGCGGAATTCGTCCCGGCAGCGGAGGGGCGCCCCAGTGGGTTTCGCCCTGAATTACGTCCGTGGAGGTACTGTGCGCACTTGTCGGCCTGAAAGGCGTTGCTCCGTAGCACACGCCCCTTCGGCGGCGGGCCTGCCTCCTAATCCTTGCGCGGGAGGGAGTCGTCCGATGGCGGAGAATAACGCAAGGGGCGGGAGAAGCGACACGACCACAGGACGGGCGGACGCGAGAGAGGTCACCTGCTCCCCTCTGTCACACGGGAATGTGCCGGCCTTCCTCAAAGGACAGAAGCAGCGACGACTCCCGAAAGGGCACAGAAGGCTTGACGGGAATAGACCGTGTGTCCGAGTTCGGAGGAGTACCGCGAGGTCGAATGCCGCCGTGCAGAGGCGTCGCGGAGGCGAACCGACGCCTAATCACGACCCGAAGGGAGTTCACACCGGGCCGGCTTGGGCCAGTTTGGCAATGGCCCCGTGGCGTCGGTTACGTCCGTACAACGGCCGCTTGAAGGAGGCTAACGGGCGCGGGCCACGAACATAATGGCCGCCCCGAGGACGTGGCGCACTCAAAGAAGAGGGGTATGGCTTCCGAATTTTAAAGTGAGATTCGGAACTGTGCAGGAGCCCAAATAAGCCAGCCAACCCGCTTGGGATATACCTGTAAACCCTGTCGGGAGAACGGCGAAAGACCGACAAGACGGACAATTAGGGCCGAGAAAGACCCGTCCGGGATTGCATGTCCCCACGGCCGGAGCCCCCAGGGAAAACCCAATCGAGACCACGTTGGGAAGATCCCCATGACAAGAGAAGACCCCTCTGGGAAAACTAATTGAGACCCGGTCGGGACGGCGCCGAAGACTAGAGCAGCAGAAGGGGAAAGGATGCGAGCAAGCTGACGCAGCGGTCATCCCAAGGAGGGGGAAAAGCTCCAAATTCCGCCTCCGAAGGTCGCGTCAGAGGCAAGCTGGTGGACGAGAGTGGAGCACGCTACATGAAAAATCGACCAAAAATGGTAATGCCCAATGGGAACGCCCAAAAGGAAATTGGTGGCGGTTCAAGGAGGCGGTTTGAGGCACGACGATTTTAGGGAATGTCCAATGGGAGCTCGTTAATTTACAAGGACAAGCCTCGAAGACGAGAAAACCAGGCACGTTTTACTGGCAAAAAGGCCGATTTTTATGGCAAAGGAAAAACCCGATCGGGAAGTCACTAGCCTAACGAAGGCGAAGTCCCGACCCCACATGGATATTAGTAACGCACGAACGACCCATCATGGACGCAGCGACGACGATTGCCGCTCGAAGAAACCCTGTGCGGGAGAGCGCAGGCACCGGGCGTCGCCGAACAGTACGAAGGAAGGCAACCCCGATGACGGACGAACCCCATTGCGGAAGACCATGAACACGTCCGGCACCCTCGCGCCGCACTGCACTCCGTGCACGGCCCGCCACTGCAGCCTCGCCGCCCGCGCCCGCGCTGCCGCCCGTGGCATTCGGAAGGCCCAATTGGGAAAAATGCGCTCACCACCACGCCTCCCGACGAAGGGTCTCCCTCAGCTCATCTCCGCTGCACGCGCTGTATGCGCCCAAGCGTACAGTATGCCGCAGTTGCGACACGACGGTCGCAAATTGCGGCGCGTGCCGCCGCCCGCACAGGGGGTACCAAGACCGATTCGGAAAATCTGGGAAAATTATAGGGCGACACGTGGATGCTACTGCAGTGGCACCGTGCGCCAAAGGCTGGCAAAGACCGATTCGGAAAATCTGCGAAAATATTGCGCACGCACTACACGTGGATGCTACTCTCGTGGCACT
>NW_005179151.1:480013-495405 GCF_000350225.1 Chondrus crispus
GGTCTCTTACAGTAGTTATGATAGCTACTGTACAGTAGTCGTACAGTAGCTTGAGACTCGAGGGAGGCAGACGTACTAGAGAGGAACTGCCTCCCTCCCGGAGAATAAACCAGCTACCCCATCCCCTCTGAGCTAGCCCCCAACTTCCTAATTAGGACTCACCTCCTGTCTTCAGGGGTAGCATCTCCCTTCGTCCGTTTCGGTCTCGCACAAGCCACCCTCCTAGTGAGGTTGCTGGCGTTGTAATTTACCGCTACCGTGGACACCCCCTCCGTGACGGATTAACACCGAACCGGAAGGATCCATATTATTACACTAATAACAGACCACCAAGCCCTGCAGTGTGCCTTTAAGAAGAAAGACATTCACGGTAGGTTGGCAAGGTGGATGGACTTCCTAGCAGAATACGAATTCGAAATTGAGTACCGCCCGGGAAAAAAACGGTGCAGCTGACTTCCTGTCCCGCCTGAAAGCCAATAGCGAGGATGGAGTCGACTCTGACGACGAGGGAGATCTTGTCTGCAGTGTTTCAGATCCTCTAGAGGCGCAAATGGAGTCGGAACCCCATCTTATTGACATTTCAAGGCACCTCGGGGGTATTGATATGAGGGAAGTGGATGTTCGTCGACGTCCGCTCAACCGCCGAAGCGCCAAACGTTTCATGGCTTGTAATGGACAACTGTTCCGTAGGACCAACAATGGATTACGAGCTATCCCGCCTATAGGGGCTCGCAGAAGGATCGTTAGAGCCTTTCACGACGAAATAGGCCATTGGGATCTGCAAACGACGAAGAGATTCGTCTTGGATCGATATTGGTGGCCTGCAGTCCACCGAGACGTGAACGACTACGTTCGGGGATGTGACGGTTGTCAGAAATCTACACCAATTCCGGAGTACAAGACCACCCTTCGATTTCCCATGACTTCGTTATTTGATACATACTCTATCGATTTTGCGGGACCATTGCCTCGTACGCCCTCTGGAGGGAGGTACATCCTTATTGCCGTGGAGCACCTGACTGGCTGGCCAATTGCGAAGGCCACCGTCACCTCGACGGCAGAGGAGGTGCTGAAGTTCGTGAAAGAAGAGATAATCCACTGTTTTGGGTTACCACGTGTCGTTGTCTCGGACAACGCTACTTGTTTCACAGCGTCGGTCCTGAATGCCTTCATGGCACGAAACGGGATTAAGTGGAAGACAGTGCTCGCCTATGCGCCTATGTCGAACGGACGGGCAGAGTGGATGGTCGGCACATTGAAGAGAGCAGTCCGTAAGATGATTCTCAGTGCCTCGCCTGCAATTGTTGAGTGGGACGATGCTTTACGTCAAGTCCTATATGGATACCGTCGCAGGAGGATGGCGGTGGGATTGTCCCCGTTCGAGCTGCTTTATGGGGTGTTGCCCAGGATGGCGCCTGGAGACCAAGAGCCTCTCTTCGGAGTCTCCGAGATCCGCCACCGGGAAATGGAACTTCTGCAAGCCAGGGCGATGCGGGCAACAAGAATAATCGGGCGCAGAGCTGCAACCACATTAACAGACGGTCGCGAAGCAACTTTCAATGTGGGCGACGAAGTGTTGGTCGCAAAAGGGGCTGCCCTCGGGCCCATGCAGGAATGGCCTATCGCCTTGTCGAAGTTCTATGGCCCATGCCGAGTTGCTCGTGTGCGCCATCCGCGGTACACCCTAGTGTCGCCGCATCAACGCTACTCGAGAAGGGAGATACATGCCAGAAGGCTGGTCCTCTACAGGAGGCAACCGTTGCACCTTCAGTGAGGCCAATGACTACGGTTTTTTTACGCTTTGAATTGAAAGATAGTGAAATGCATATGAAGTGCTGATTGCTTGCTACAAGTAGATAGAGAGTGGGTCATGGAGACAATGGGAATCACCAATGACCTCTAATGCTGAATGGAACTTCCCGAACCCCGAATCGCGGCTTTCTCGTGCGCTCTGCGGCTGCTTGCGCGTCCAATTCTGCTCCGTTTCTTCTTGGAAGGGGTGATGTGGTACAATTGCCAAGTGGCGCTACTGCACTAGGCGGGCGCCAGAGGCCTCGCCAAGTACAGTAGTAAGATGTTAACCGATACGGTGCATACGTGGCCAGCACGTGTAGATGTGGCCACGTGGGAGTCCACGTGTAGTTAGTGGTACCAGCTAGTGCAGGTGTACACGTGGTGCGCGACCGATCGGTGGGTTAGTACAGTAGTCATTTTTAGTTACCGTAAGCTACAGTAAGCTGGCTACAGTATGTACAGCTACTGTAGTCTGTCCGGTGCCACCGCCCTACTAGGGGGTATAAGATATGGGGGCACCGGGCTGGAGGTAAACCGAGGCAAGCACGCCTCCCCTTACTTCCTACCCTAGTCCTTTACCGTACGGTTAAGTAAGTCCCGCAGGTTTCCAGCTCGCCACCGGTCGTACTGCTCTACACCCCAGTACGACTGCGCGTGTCCAGTGCGGTGTACCTCCCTTGTCCTGTGCTTCCTACCGTTCCGGATTATTCTACCTGACGCTCCAGTGTAGCGGTCCCCCAAGCTCCCTCATTTTAGGTACAGCCTGTCCTTTTACGTTTACGGTTTAGCGTCCCTACGGTTGTACCACATTTTTGGTACTCTTGTGGAGGGACGCCTGGGGTTTCTAGACCCTCACCGTCGAGCTCAGGAAAGAAGACATCCGATTCGGTACGTGGACAAGTTGAAAAACACGTATCAACCCCCGGTTCAAGCAAGAAGTCAAGATGAATCCGACCGGAACCCCTGCGGAAGACTGCGGTTCGGGACGGGGCAGTACTCGCTCCGGCTCAGCCCGGGCGAGTACGCGCAGCGGACCACCCGGGTCCGTGCGTCCCCGTGTCGAAAACCCGGAGTCACTGCTACGGGTGACAGCCGGTACAGGGCAGAACCCAACCAATACGGAGGTGACGGCCCCTGGGGCCGTCCCGGCCCTCGCTGGTCGAGCGGGTACCGAACACCGCTCCCAGTGGGCATTAAATACCCTCTGGCCGCGCATGCAGACGTGGCTGGAGGAAGCTCTCGTTAAAGAGGTTCCTCGCCACGTCGAGGGTGCGATTAACCGAACGGTTCCGCCGCTTGTTGACGAGCAAGTCCGGGCCGTCGTCACGCCCGTCATCGACGACGTCGTGGGTGCCCTCGTAGAGCGTGAGCTCCGAGAGGCACTGGACCCTGGAGATCATCTTACACCGTTGGGGCTGAGCCTCCAGACAGCTATCAACATAGCTGTCGAGGCTCGCCTCGCCAACTTCAATCCGAACGGTACTGTAGCTGAGGCACCTCAACCTCCTACAACCGCTACGGCACCTCTCAAATTAATAAGAACCGGAACGGGAGATACAAGACCAACACAGGTATATATGGCCCCTCACCCGGAGGCGGGCCCTCACCCGGAGGACCCACCTATATACCTGCCCGAACTTCAGGGTGTTACACGGGGTCCGACAGACAAGGACCCCGCGACCTATGACCGGTACGGAAGACACCCTCGCCATGAGACAGAAAATCTGACGAGGTATGGCGAGACAGAAAATCGCTTGTCTTTCCGTTACGGTCCCAAGTCCCGACGCACAAGGCGCGGGCCATTACCGGAGGAAGAGGAGGAGTACTCCGAAGAAGAACCGTACGGTGACAGAAAAGCCGTCCGGCAAGATTACCGTCGCTATAGGTCTCGGGCTGGAGCCCGTCGTCGAGGAGGTGATTTTCCCTCCGACGGAAGCTCGCCTGATTCGACCAGCGACGAAGGTCGGCGCCACCCGGGCAGCCGGCGAGACCGTAGCCACCGACGCAAGTGGTCCGGCTCAGAGGGCTACAGTACAGACCCCGAGCCGCACGACCAGGGGCGCCGACCGGGTAGAAGTCGTCGGACTACTGAACGGTCAGCCCCCACCAAGAGGGTCGATGTGATTAAACCGCTTAATGATCTATTCCCCAAAGCGGTTAATTACAAGACCTACCGGTTGGAACGTCGCAGCGCCCGGTATAATTCCGAGGTCGCGCGCCATATCAGCCGTATCCGCAAGAAGCTGGACGTGCAGATGAAATCTCACACGTTCAGTGGACAAGATCCGATAGCGGTATTGGGCTTCCTTGCCCGGTTTAAGATGGCTTGCGACCATAATGGGGTAAGCCAGGGAGCTGCCGTATGGTGCTTCCAATTCTACTTAACCGGACAGGCGCATGCTCTACTGCAGTCCCGCCTTATGGGTAATACCATGGCGGTGGACGCCGAGCAACGCGACATGCTCGAGAGTTACGAGGAGGTAGTCAATTTCCTTTTACGGACCTACGCTACCGACGAAACTATCGCCGAGGCCTACACCGAAGTGGTTTCCTTCCGTCAGAGTTCTAACATGACGGAAGAAGCCTACAGCAATCAGCTGTGGGACAAGGCCCTCCGATGCGGTACTGTCTTTTCAGACCGTCGGCTCAAGTCGCTGTACGTCGAGGGGTTGCTCCCAGCGACGTGCGCGCAAGTGCGAAATTATCTAGCGACACACGCCACGGTAGATTACCAGGCGGTCGCTAGGTACGCACAAGCCATCGGGGAGACACACCGTTCGGCAAGGCGGCACTTATTGCCATCGAACGTCGCGTCCCGTGACGCTACAGGCAAGATTGCCTTTAACCGCTCGGCAAGAAAGACTCCGGTGTTATCCGTCGAGTCCTCGTCGGAGGCCGCCTATACAGGCGCCTCACCCAACGCAGAAGGAATATTGGCGATGACGAGCCCCACAGTACACGCAAGTACCGTGAGCTCGCCGCCAACAAGTTTCCATCCTTCTCCGGTACCGTCAGTGGGAGGGGCTGTAGCCCCAACGTCCACTGTAGCCGGTTATGGCCGCCGCTACGGAAGCGGGGACCAACGCGCAAGGTGGGGACCGCCTCCGTGCCGGTTCTGTCTGGACCCCACTCACCGACAGGAAAGCTGCCCTATTGTCGCGGACGCCTCGCTGCGAGCCCAGCTCCTAGCAGCGAGGGAAGCGAACTATCAAAAGTTACGTATCCGACAGGGGCTCCGCCCTGGGTCTCCATTCAGTCGTCCACAGGGACCGGTGTGGCGAGGAAATCCCTCATCTCAAACCATGCCGGTCAACCTGGTGGACCAGGGGGTCGACAAGGCGGAGAAGCTGGTCGCTGAGGAGGAGGAGGATCTCCAACTCACGGGGGAAGACAGGGAGGACGCGTAGAGGCGACGTCGTCAAAACTCCCTGTCTGCCTCACCCCGGAGGATCCTTCCCCCTCAACTCAGGCAGCAGAGCCGAACCGAACGGAAGACGCGCCGACCGAAGCGGAACCTATTTGCTTCTTCAAGAGGCAGAACTATAAGGTTTCCGCTACGGTAGGGCTGCGACAAGCGAATATGCGGGCACTGTCTCCAGTCCTAGACTTGGGGGCAGCGCCCAACCTCATCCATATACGCTGTGTGGCCGAGCCATGGCGCGCGGCCATCCGTCCGGTAAAGAGCGCACCGCTGGTGGACACCTCCAATCGCTCAATGAGCGCCCTTGGACAGCTTACACTGTACGTCCGCATCGGAGATTTCACAGCCAGGGTCAAGTTTCTCGTGGTCACTCGCCTGGCTGTGGATTGTATATTAGGGACCACCTTTATAGACCAACATATCAAGGCAATTCTACCACCGCGACGGAGGGTTCTCTTCCATCATGCCCCCTCAGTCGCACTTACAGGCACGACGCCATCCAAATTTACTCATAAGGAACACCGAACGGCAACAGAAAAATCGCCAAGAACCAAGCCGTTTCCGAGCAACACGCCGTCTCGGAAAATACGCATGGTGCGGGGAATTACAATTCCCCCCATGACGCAAGCAACCGTACGGGTGGCGACGCCGGTCGCCGGGCTCTGCTTCTCACAGAACCATCCCCGCACGGCAGAGAAGAACCTGTCGCTTATGGCGCAGGGAGTCATGGATATAAGGCCAGACATTCCGTTTTCGGTAATAATGAGCAATTTTAGCCATAATGCGGTCCATCTCCCCAAACACACCGTTATCGGACTCGCGCTACCATCGCCGACCCACATCCTAACCCTTCAGCCAGCCACAGGAGTGGCTGAAGCTAAGGAGGGGGAAGGAAACAAAAATAATCTTCCCCCTACAGTACCCCCTTTGGGTACCGTACAGGATGAGGGACAAGACAAGTCCGATACGGAAGAAGAACAGGAGAGAACCGACACGGATGAAGCCCCCCGATTGTGGACCGAGGATGTCCACATCGGTGAGGAAGACGGAGAGCTACGCGAAAAAATAGTAGCTCTGCTCTCCGAATTCAAGGAGATGTGGAATGGCCGCCTCGGGAAGATTGGTGCCACCAAGCACCGCATCGACCTCAAGGTGGGGGCCAATCCCATCTACCAAGCTCCGTACCGGGCTGGTCCAACCGCACGGGAAAAGGAAAAAACCGAGGTGAACCGCATGCTGCGGGCCGGCGTCATCGAGCCGGCCACGGCAGAATGGGCCAGTCCTGTGGTCTTCGTACCCAAAAAGGACGGTACCATGCGGTTCTGTGTGGACTACCGCAAACTAAACGCACTTACCATCCGGGATTCCTATCCCCTACCGCGAATGGATGAGTGCATCGACTCACTCGGCGACGCTACAGTATTCAATACGCTTGATTGCAATAGTGGATACTGGCAAGTTGAAGTCGCCGAGGAGGACCGCGATAAGACGACGTTCGCGTCGCACTGCGGTCTATACCGGTTTGTGCGGATGCCGTTCGGTTTAAAGAATGCCCCAGCCACTTTCCAAAGGGCTGTGGACATCATCCTCTCCCGAGTTAAATGGGAAACCGCATTGGTGTACTTGGATGACGTCATCGTGTACTCTAAATCCATTACGGAACACCTCGACCACGTTAGGGAGGTACTACAACTGCTGTACACCGCCGGGGTATCGCTGAAGATATCGAAATGTACATTCTTCGACACTTCAGTGACGTACTTGGGGCACATAATCCGACCGGGACGGTTAGAGGTCGAGAGGCGCAACGTCATCGCTATCGAGCGGGCGCTACCTCCCTCTAACCAGACGGAATTACGCTCCTTCCTGGGGATGTGCAATGTCTACAGGCGGTTCGTCCCGAACTTCGCCAAAATTGCCGCTCCCCTCAATAGGAAGACGAGCAAGGATCACCCCTTCGAACTGGGAGTCCTATCCGATTCGGAATATGAGGCCTTTGCCGAGCTAAAGAAGAGGCTGGTCTCACCGCCCATTCTGGCTCTACCCCGTCACGGTTACAAGTACACACTCGACACGGACGCATGTGCGTACCAAGTGGGGTGTGCCCTGCTGCAAGACCAACCGAACGGAGATAAATTACCGATTGGCTACTGGAGCCGTAGTCTCACGGATGCTGAGAAGAATTACACGACGACTGAGAAGGAGTGCCTTGCAGTCGTCTGGAGCATCCTGGCATTACGCCCTTACCTGTACGGTGCCACGTTCAATCTCCGAACGGACCATGAGGCCCTCCGGTGGGTCCTCAATTTGGCGGACAGCTCCGGACGGCTCGCCCGCTGGCGGTTACGCCTGGCGGAGTACGACTACGACGTACAATACCGGCCGGGTGTCAAACACCAATTGGCGGACGGGGTATCTCGCCTCCGGACGGACGAAGGGGAAACCGTCGCGGTAGACGACGAAGTTCCGTGCTTCGTCGTTCAAGTGTCAAGACAGGAGCCTTACGTGGGGCCCGTCGATATTGACTGGGCCCCAGCTACCGAACGGAGTCCCGGAAATGCGCGAGAGAGACCCCAGGCCCTTGCCGTAACTCCCGAACAAACGGACGTATCGTCCCTGTCGGTTGAGGAATTTATCCAAGCACAGGCGGCGGACGAGTTCTGCATCCATGCCGCCCGAACCGTCGGAGAGCCAGACTCAAAGTATGACGTGGACCGTTACGGTTTCTTGGTGCGGAGGTCCCCTCTTGATGGGACACTGCAACGCGTCGTCCCGAAACGGTTAAGGGCCAAGGTGCTGTATTTGGCACACCACCCGAGGTTGGCCGGACACCCCGGTGGGACCAGGATGTACTATACCCTAAGAAGGAGTACTACTGGCCCCACATGGCCAACGACGTGTACGCCACCGTACGGAACTGTCAATCGTGCTCTGCGACACGGGGCACGATTGTACGTCATCAAAAGGACATGAAACTATTCCCGGCGGCCGGACCCTTGGAGTTTGTCGCAATGGACCTCCTGGGTCCGTTGCCGAAGACCGCACATGGGAATCAGTTCGTCCTTGTGATTACCGACCGGTTCTCTAAGCTCACGCGCAGCATTGCGCTTCGTACGACAACCGCAGCCGTGGTGGCTAACGCATTCCTGGACAACTGGGTGTACGTCTACGGAGCACCACAGTACGTCCTTACCGATAACGGTCCGCAATTTGCGGCGAAGTTCTTCGACGCCGTATGCGCACTGCTAGGCATACGTCACTATTTGACGACAGCCTACCACCCGCAAACTAACGGTCAGACCGAACGGTTTAATAAGACCATCGTGCAGAGGCTCCGACATTATGTCGAGGAGCACCAGCGAGACTGGGACGAGTTCCTCCAGCCTCTGACGTATGCTTATAACATACAAGTCCACCGGTCAACGGAGACTACTCCGTTTGACCTGGTGTTGACAAGACAACCGTCCGGATTAACCGTCGCGGGTACAGCGCCTCAGGCTGCGGGAGTCGCCCATGACGACCCACGTACTCCCGTACAGTACAAGCGGGCGACTCTTCGCAAGCTACGGGATGTCCTCGACCGTGCGCGGGTAAAGATGACCGCGGCCCAAAAGCGGTATAAGGAGAACTTCGATAAGAAAGTCCGATTCCGACCGGTAATACAGGAGGGCGACCAAGTCTACGTGGATCGCCCTCCCCGAGCCCTCCGAGCGGCTGAACGACGTGGCCGTGACGGACAGGGGCTTGGGACGGACGACATGTCCGTCAAGCTTTTACCGAAAACGGAAGGACCCTTTCGGGTCCGCAAAGCCACGGACACGACTGTTACTGTGGAGCAAGACGGGCTTCCCGTACGAGTCAGTATTGACCGCGTCACGCGGATGCCAAGGGGCCCGGGGGACCGGACCATGCCTACTGGAGGCATAAGTGCCCCTTCCGAACGGATTAACCCTCCCCATGGGGACTGTGCTAATACCCCCGAGGAGTTCGTCGTCGAGCGTCTCGTAGCGCATCGCGACACCCCTACCGGCTTGGAATACAAAGTGAGGTGGTATGGCTACACCCCCGCGGATGATACATTCGAACCCGCGGAGGGCCTACCACAAGCCTTTATCGATCGGTATTGGCGAGCCCACCGAGCTTAGTCCCGCTCGGTGGCGCAAGCTAAGAAGGGGGGTCTCCCGGATACTGTACCGGTTGAGACCACCCGCATGTAGAGCATGCGGGGGGCGGAAGCCGCCTACGGGACCGTCACTACCGCTCGGAACTATACGCACGACTATGGGTTTTGCACCCTCTAAACTACGGCTGGCGGTCGACTTCGTAACCTCCCCGAACTAAGGGCCTGAGTTACAAAATTGGCCAGCCCTCCGGGGAGGTGCCGTGTGTCAAATACTGTACACGCCGCCTATAAGGCGTGTAATCCGAAACGGTGAAGTCCAGGGACCTCAGGGGGATCGCCTAGGTCACTAGGTGTCCCCCGAGGTCGACCATGGTCGACGATGGGGGGGTACGGCACGCCCGCGGTGCCCAAGATAAATACCGTCTCGGATACTTGCAGCGGCGGCGCGACCCCCGACACGTGGCAAAATTGCCAAGTGTCATTCCCGTACTGGTGCGGTGGCCTGCGGCAAAAATCCGGGGACCAAATTGTGAGGGGTGACACCGTTCGGTTCGGCAATTACGTCGAAGTTCGGGCTACGTTTGAGCCCCTAGCGGGCTCAATAAAAATCGTAACGCACCGCCGACAACGGCATCGTACTCCACGCGTCAAGCCGCTTCGGACAGTATAAGGTCCGAAAAACGGTCAATGTCGACCCCGGCGGACCAGCCGGCAATTTCGGTCGACTTTGGGCTACGTTTTGACCCCTAGCGGGCTCAATACAAATCGTAGCCCACGTCCGAGAACGGCATCGTGTTCACCGCGTCAAGCCGGACCCGGGGGTATCCACTCCGAAAAAGCGGTCATGGCGAGGTGTCAACCGATTTGGAAACGAGATCAGTTTTTATTGGTTTCTAGTGGTTTTTTACAGTTTCCAAATCGGGGTTGTCGGCGAAATCGCCGGCGGCGCACTCGTACGCCCCCAACCGCCACGGAAAGGGACCGAGCGAGGCCAGAGGGGTCTCCCCGCAATCACGAGGGTCGAGACCTCCGCGTACTGTACGCGCCGGGGGAAAAAGAGGGGCGTCCGAGTTGGAAAAATGGCCAGCCCTCCGGGGGGGTGCCGTGCAACGGTACGTTGGCACCGCTACCCCGGAGGAGCGCCTGCTTATGGGGAGGCGCTGTAGCCCTCCGGGTGGGGCCTGGGTCTGTACCTGGCGCCCCGCCAAAGCGGGGCGCAACCGAACGGCACCCTCCAGGGACCCCCGAGGGAGCACCCAGGTCACTGAGCGCCCCCGGGGTCGGCCATGGATGATGGGGGGATGGGGACGAATTGCTGCGAAGCCGTGCCGTCCACAAACCCAATCACCGCCACGGAATGGCCGGGGTACAGTACATGTGGTTCACACAGTACTGTACCCGGTGGCCGTAGCCAATTAGGGCGCGCGGCGGCGTATGGGAGGCTGTTCGGAATGCCCCCGATTTGAGGGAACATCCAATCGGAGCTCTTCAAAAAGGCAAAAAGCCACCCGCCGAACGGAAAAACCAGGCACGTTTTACAAAGAAAAACGCCGGTTTTGAAGCCAGAACGACCCCCCGAACGGAAAATCAGGCATATTTTACTGAGAAAAAGGCCGATTTTACCGAGATGGAAAACGGAGCAGCACCGCTCCGGGGCAGCTTGCACTGCGTCTATTGACCCCTAAAGCGGTTGGTACTCCTACCTCCCGCGCTTGGGCAACTTAACGCGCCACGGTGCTTCGCAGGGCTCCCCGCGATGCTCGCGCCCAACGACCGCTTGACAGCCTCGGGTAGGCGCACACGAACTGTACCGACGGTCCACCGACGCTCGCGGAAGGCTGGTACCGGGCCTGGGGGCCGCGCCGGCCCCGCGATTTCGCGGAGGGGCGGCCGCCTCAACACCGAGCCGCGAGGGCTCTCCGGATGAACTGTTTGCCGGAGCCAGCGGGCGGTGAGGGTGAGATCCTTTTGGCCCCCCCAAGGTGGGCGCAGACTGTACCGAATGGTTGGCTCCCCTCCTCCACGAGGACGAGGAAGCCAAAAGTGGTGATGCACCTACCCCGCGGCCTCGCGGAGGAGCGTCAGCTCCAACCCCAAACCAGGGGGGCCCTGAGGACGAGGAAGCACCGCATTCGCTCAGGGTCCCCGCGGAAGCCGTGGTAGCCGCCTCGGCACCACGAATGGGTGGAGCCCACCGCGGGGTGGTACTGTCCCGCGAGGGCGGTGGAATCAACGCCTCGATGGCAGGGAGAATGGCACAGCCGTCCCCATAGGAGGCGATCCCTCGCCACCCGTTGTCGGCACGCGTGTCGCTGCAGTTACCCTTCTCACCGACAAGGCCGCCTTCGCAGGAGACTGGCCCATCGCTGGGTCTTTCTCGATCTCCGTCGCCATCGGGGCCGCCTCAAGGGGGATTCTCCTCTAACTACCGGGGCGGACATCTGCGTAAAAGTCCTTACGGTATCTTCCGGGGGCGTGGGGCCAACCGAGCCCCACTCAGACCCTAGACCGTCGAAGATAATTATTCCCCGGTGTCACCGTTGGGAAATCCGTCCGCGGAGCATCTCCGGGGCAGCTACGGCACGCCCCGACATCCGCAGACGGTGGACAAGCTCGTGGCTCGGGAATACTGGACGGGCGATCTCCCAGAGATTCCAAGCCCTGTCGGTCCTCGAGACGCGGCTCCGGCGAGGTTTCTATTACCGTCGAGCCGTCGGCCCTGTCCAGCGGGTTGGGGGCAGCTGGCGTTACCGCCGCTGCTCTTAACCTACCCACCGTTCAGACGAGCTACGGGAGTCTCTGCACGGGAATACTCCGGTGCGATCTCGACACGGGAAGGCGAGGCAGTCTCGCCCCAGCCCTCGACCGTGTTGCCGGCGCTGTCGTGGCCGGCACCGTCGGGTTTCCCCCTGTCCTTTGATCCGTTACCGGTACTGTACGGGTGAGAGAGGGTGATTAGGACCTGTCGATCAAGAAGTCAGTGGGGATGGAATACGGTTAGTCGCGTCAGGAAGCAGGGATCGCAACCGCATGGAAATTAGCGCCCGGCTCACATGGCCAAGCGAAAAACCGCCATGCTGCCCGACCGGGGCACCGGCGCTTGCCCATGACGGAGAGGGTCCGCGCAGTGAGGTCGTCGGCAGCCAAGCGGTGGCTAGTACCGATACGGAATGTTCGCGCCAAGGATGGCCGTGGTGGGAAGACTTGAAGTGGAAATGCAGTCTCCGGGACGGACGGCACGAGGACGTGCCGTCATTTAAGAAGGGGGGTTTGTGGTACAATTGCCAAGTGGCGCTACTGCACTAGGCGGGCGCCAGAGGCCTCGCCAAGTACAGTAGTAAGATGTTAACCGATACGGTGCATACGTGGCCAGCACGTGTAGATGTGGCCACGTGGGAGTCCACGTGTAGTTAGTGGTACCAGCTAGTGCAGGTGTACACGTGGTGCGCGACCGATCGGTGGGTTAGTACAGTAGTCATTTTTAGTTACCGTAAGCTACAGTAAGCTGGCTACAGTATGTACAGCTACTGTAGTCTGTCCGGTGCCACCGCCCTACTAGGGGGTATAAGATATGGGGGCACCGGGCTGGAGGTAAACCGAGGCAAGCACGCCTCCCCTTACTTCCTACCCTAGTCCTTTACCGTACGGTTAAGTAAGTCCCGCAGGTTTCCAGCTCGCCACCGGTCGTACTGCTCTACACCCCAGTACGACTGCGCGTGTCCAGTGCGGTGTACCTCCCTTGTCCTGTGCTTCCTACCGTTCCGGATTATTCTACCTGACGCTCCAGTGTAGCGGTCCCCCAAGCTCCCTCATTTTAGGTACAGCCTGTCCTTTTACGTTTACGGTTTAGCGTCCCTACGGTTGTACCACAGGTGACGATGAGAACTTGGCGCAGTTCGGAGACGCCAACGAAGATCCCGTCGGCTCCAACGCATGCTTTGACCGCGCCGGCGCAGAGCCGAAGCGGAAACTCCTCCATACAATCAAGTACAATGGAATGTATGGTCGAGACGCAGATGCTGTGCATTATGTGGGGCAAGCCTTCTAAATTCGCGACATAGACACCCGGGTCGAGCCTCAAGAGGAGTCCGAGAGATGGACTACGAAGACCCGACCCGCGGAGAGCGACTTCATCTTGATTAAGGTGTTTTCCAGCGTCATGGAAATCTCGGATTCGACGCGACGGAGAGCCGGTCCTCTCAAAGAGGAGGCTGTTGCGGACTAAAAGATCCCAGTACTTGACGGCAAGGTTTAGAGACCCTAGTAGTTGGAGACCGTTGCAGACAGCGGCGGAGATGCACATGTCACTATTATCTCGGAACTGCACGGTCCGGTGTGTGGAAACTCGGTAGATCGGAGTCCGAGGATTGACCGCCCTGGAACGACCATGGATCATCTTCAGACTCCTGCCCTTTTGGTCGGTGCAAAAACGGTCAATACTTAAGAAGGCACTAATTCGGTCTCTCCCACCAAACTGGAAGAGATCTTCAACAATCTTGTGGGTTGTACTATTCCCGGTTCCGGAAATTGCTAGAGTGCATAGCAAGATACGGTGAGGAAGGTTGGTTGCGGCATCGACGCCATAGTACGTGTTGTCAACGTCGAGATAGATGGAATCAATGTTTCACTCACCGTCGCCGATAATACAGTACTGGTTTGTGTCCGACAACGACTCTGTAAGACCAAGACGCCATATCTCTTCGAGAGAGACCTCTTCATCTGGCTTGCAGTGGAGCAGGGCGGTAATATGATCTCCTAGAAGGCTGTTGAACTCTTTTTCTGTTACAGCGTAACGGCGATGCCCGCTGGCCACCCAAATGTGTAACATGGAGCCCGTCTTGGAAACCTTGGTTACATCTGTTCGAGATGAGAGCTCGAACATTAAGTGGTCGCGGCTGGCGAAGCGAGCAGCTTTCAGAGCGAGCCGCTTCCGCGGACGCTTACTTCCAGTGCTCTTCGCCGCTGTCTGCTTGGTCCTCACCATCGTATTACGCTCTGAGAGAGGCCAAAGAGGGCACACGGGGACTGAAACCCCGCCTGCGTGCCTCTCGATCTGGCGGGAAACAGGAGTTCTAAGCTACGACGAGGACCACGGAGGCAACGCAGAAGAGCGGCGAGAGCTAAGCAGCGCAAGAAGCAGGAGGCCGGAAGAGGTAAACAGAGGCTGGGATGGAGCGAGAAATGCGAACGGAGAGCAACGACAGATACCGCAGGAAGGGGAGGGGGGTCCGAGCCCCAGGTCTGTGTTGATATAGGCTGGAGGGTGAAAAAAAATCAAAATCAAAAGCAAAATTTGAGTGGCCGGGGCCCGTGGCCCCGCCTAAGTGGGGGGTTGTGTGACACGTGGTTGGGACCGGTGTAAGTAATTGGAAGTTTAAGTTAGTAATTGTAGACCGCGCGCAAAAAGAGTATAAATGCGGTGGTTTTCGGTCGTCCTGTACGGTCGAGACCAAGGAGACACATCACACAAAAAAAAAAACATACGGGTAAGACACGGGACGACGTACCCCGTTTTCACCCTAACAGCTCCCATGCGCCCTCGGCTCCGCCTCGAGGCGCATGTCCAGCCCTCGAGCTGATATCCGCCCTCTTGCCCCGTATGACAACGCATACCTATCCACCGACACAAATACTGTACACCTTGAAATACACCAACAAGTCCCCAATTTTACTTTAAAACTAGATTAATTCAGCCAATGAGAGCGTCAGGTGGATTCACAGCTCTACTTCCCGCCCAATTGCTCCACTTCCTCATCATGAATGATGAACACTCTCCCAGTGCTCGAGTACGAGATACTGTACCCATGGTACAGTTACAGTGCTGTAGCTGGTTACTGTACACCGAAACTGCTGGGGCTGCCAATGATAGTTTCCAAGTCGTCGTCTATATTTTCGCATATGTGGTGTACCCTTCGAAGGGTACAGTATATTATACTCAACCGCTAGACTTGCTCTTCCGCACACTGCAATGGTCGGCACGTGCGGCGAATGGGTACAGTACTGTCCTGGCTGTTTGTTGTTCGCACCATGGCCGGCTGATGCCCACAACAATCG
>NW_005179151.1:495423-496833 GCF_000350225.1 Chondrus crispus
GCACGCCAAGCCAAGTTTCCCATTTTTCCCAGCGCCACAGTGCCAGCGCATTCAACACAGCGAGCAGAAACTTTCCTCCTTCTTGTCCTTGTCGCTCTCCAATCGACCATCGCCATCGCTCTTGGTGCACCATTTTCAACCTCAAGTGACCACCCCCACATCGCTGTGGCTAAACATGACCCCTTTCGCAATGCTCGACCACTTTCACCCCCGCTCCCGCCGTCTCGAGTGCTCCATTATTCTCCTCTTCTCAACCCTCTCACCCTCTCGCTCACAGCACACTCGTCCGAAGCCGTGCCTCTGCTCCTACCCCCACCTAGTAACATACCGCCAGCGCCGAAAGGCGACACGTATTACCTCCCGTGGGAACCCAGCTACACCCTCCTCGTCCTGTGTGTCGCCGTCGTGATCAACTTGATCTACATCTTTGCATGGTTCACCGATTGGGGCCGCTCCTGTCCCGATGAGCTTCTTCGGCCCTTGTTCTTGCCAGACAGCCAAGTCTCTCCGCTGACTGCACCGCGCTCGACAAGGGCGTAGGACGCAAAGCAGCGTGACACGGAATGGTGTGTCCTCCTTCGTCGAAGGCACCATTTCTTGTCACAACCGGTGAGGCTCGGTTCCGTCGAGCACAGAGTCTGGGCCACGCACCGTCATGCTCGTGTGCATAATGCCTATGCATATTTTTTTTGGTGCCTGTCTCGTATTTTGTACACGGTCGTTACGAATATGCAGAGAGGAGCAAAAGAGGAGAAGAATGTCGGGGGTGACGCTAGCTTACTCTTTGCACTATTGTACAGTATTGTTCCTTATTTGGGGCTTGTTTCAGAACGGATAACTGTCAACGCATTGGCGAGGTAGGGCGGGGCTGGTAGAAGGTGCAGTATTTAGAAGCGGATGACTCGCGGTCCGATTCGGCACACCCAGGCATAAAAACAAGGGAGCTTCCACGATCAGTACGGGAAATGCACGAATTCCCTCAGTAATCGTGATATTTCCCTAATACTGTAACAAGGGAGATTTTACGATCAGTAAGGGAAATGACATTTCCCTAAGAGCATCTCCACCGCGCAGGCAAATTGTGGCCATTTCTAAAATATGGCGACTCAGGCTTGAGTTTGGTCTCCACCGCGCAAATCTGCACACAAATCTGTTTCACAAATCGTATGATAAATAGGATTTGTGCCTTGACGGCACACATATTTTTTGATTTTGTGGCGCGTCACGTCACAAATCCCATTTTTTGGCAACACTCTTCTGCTTGAACGGGCTGATTTTTTGTTACTTTTAGACGCCGAAACAGCAAGAACGCGGGAAGCCACGGGTACACCTGACCCGCCCAAAACGTCTGAGCATGCCAAATGCGCAGTGGACGGTCTATGCTCGCACTGCACATGCCCGCATCCACCC
>NW_005179151.1:497826-499331 GCF_000350225.1 Chondrus crispus
TGGGAACACGTCCACTGTAAAGTGAAGCCTGTCAGGTAGTATAAAGGGGTCAGGTTCTTCGTTGTGCCGTCACTGCGCGGAATTACACGGAGCAGGCGAAAGAGGGGGTGGAAAGAGAAGGAGGGCAGTGTTGCAATTGAAAGAAACAAAAACAGGGATGAACGTCAGCACAAGTCGTCGCATTTCGCACAGCGAAGCTCTCATGAAATGCTTCCACACCGACGGTCCAGCGGGGTTCCATTGGATATATGATTTACCGAGGCCTACTTCTTTACCAAGAAGAGAACCCTGACAACCCGATTGGCTAGAAGCTTTCCCCATCGCACTGAAAAGCGTGGAGCTCATCGGGGGGGAAGAAAACCAGGTATTCGCCTTGCACTACAGTACTACAGAGGATTTCTGTGGGAATTTTCGGGGTGTGTTGGACTGCGTGGAATTTGTCGGACTGCGCGGACCGTTCTGGTCCGGACAGGTGTACCTGAAAGTACCTCTTGCCTACAGTACCGCGTTGGGATGCGGTACAAAGGTACAGTTTAGGCAACGAATGCAAACGGAAAACTTCAACGAGACGGTTTATGGGAGTGGGATGACGTCTCTGTTCCTTACAAATAAGGCGGAACGGGTGTGGGTGGAATTGCGCCAGAGCTGTAATTTGGCGTTGAAGGACACATTTTTACTGACCAGACTACAGTTTATACCGCTTAATAGTGCAGTACAATGCCATGCGGTAGAATGCTGCACTATTGGCGTATTGCACTACTCAAGGGAGGATCTCCCAAATTACTTTTACAACGCGGTTTTATTTTGAAGGAATCCGTTACAATTGATTGATTGTCGAAGTTTTGTTCTCTTTTGAGCGTCATACGCTTGCAGCAATGCACGCTTTCACGCTTTGCTTTTCTGAGATGCATGTATGTGGTTTCGTGAACAAGGGTGAGCGAGGCGAGTTGCGGATGCAAAGACCGTCACAAGGTGATGTGTTTGCGGACCGGCAGTGGGGGAGTTCAAGTGAGAAAAAAATGAAGGGCGAGAGGGCAGGAAGGTCTCAAGAAGCGGGATGTGGGAGGGGGATAGGACGTCGCCGTTGGGAAAGGGAAAGGGATGGGGGGATTGGTTCTTTAAAAGAGTCGTGGAGGAGTCGAGTATCTGCCGGGGTCAACGGCCTGAGGGGCGGCGGGGTTGCGGCGAAGCTTATACACTGGGCGATGTAGTGTACAGTTGTGTAGGAGGTGGGTTTGGGATTGGAAGGGGGTGGGTACTTTGGGGCCAGGGGTTTTGGGAAGAGGCGGGGGTTGAGGAAAAAATTAAAGAAAAAGAAATGGTTGGACGGTTGGATAACATGAGGTGTGGTGGCAGTGGTAACGGGTAGGTGGTTGATAGCAAGATAGGATGCACAAGACGCAAGATAGAATGGCTGTGATAGAAGTGATGTTTTTAGACTTTGCCCGTGAGAGAGGGGTTCGCGCGGGCCATGGAAATAGGGATGATCGATACGCGAGTAGGAG
>NW_005179151.1:500410-501849 GCF_000350225.1 Chondrus crispus
TGATGGAGTGTCCAATAATGCCCATGCACGCACAATGTGGAGAGCCGCTGCAGCCGCTGGCTCTCCACCGCGGGCTCTCCACATCGTGCGCAACGACACTTCCCACATCGGGCGCAACGACACTTCCCACATTGCTGGCAACGCGGGCCACGGAGATTTCGCGAATCGAACGTGCTACAGTTCGATTCGCGAAAACTCCGTGGTCTTGGTCTCAAGACCTGAATGGCGGAAAAGGGAAATAGCGTTCGCTTTGGTTGGCAGCTCTATTTTTTTGTTTCAATTTGTTGATGCAATGCCCAGACCCTGGCACACCTATTTGGTTTGTAAATGTTTTTTTAGACGTGCACGGAGTTATGTGTCGGATTTCCACGAGATTTGCTAAATACGTTGTTAGATTTCTCATATTTATTTCTCATAAACTTGCTCATTTCTCACACAAGCACAATGTCCGTCTTTCTAACTCACGCCCGTCCGCGTCCGCGTCCGACTCGCGATTGCGCTGATAAGTGTCGCAAGGTTTGGATTATCACATTTTGTCTGCTGGCTCGGGTCCAAAGTCCCTCCCGTACCGCCCACCCTTCCCATAAGGGAGAGCAGTTCGACACTGGACGATGGAAGTGTTATAGTCACCAGCGATACAGGAGTATTACATTGCTGGCCTCGTTGTAGTCGTTCTCTACAATAATCCTATTCGTCTACGCAAAACACCACGAGTGACAGTTTCTCGAGACTCCCCCTTACTGCAAGAGTTGTTCTCCCCGGTGCAGGTCAGAGTGTGGGTGGGAGGGTTTGCGGCTGTAACATGATGGGAGAGGGGACAATGGGAAGGGGGTGTCGTGTATGATGTGGAGGGGCTCTACCATAATGACGATGGTGAGGACTGGTATGACGACAATAAAGAGTAATGTTACAGTAGGTTGGGGCTGGCGGGGCGGGGATGGAGAGAATTTCAGGTCGACAGAGGGAGAGAATTTCAGGTCGACAATTGAGAGTGCTGTAGGTCGGGGTGGGCGGGGTGGTGATGGAGAGACGTTCAGGTCGAGATTTGATTGGAACGAAGCGGATGCCAAGATAGGCATATCATAGGGCCTTTGGCCATGAGGTGGCGAAAGCCATTTCGTCCAATAAGAACGCTCCGGACCGCCGCCGTCCATACTTGGACGGCTGGCATTGGGCGACGAATGTAGTCGGACCAAAAGGGAGAATTTTGTATGCGCACCATCCTAGATTTAACTATTAATTAGTAATCTACACTCGACGGCGGCGCGGTATCGCGCCCACCAGTCTCGGACTGGATGACATAAAGTTGTGTGACCGGGGGCAGCTCGCCCCCTCACACCGGAAAAAAAGACACACTCTCGAACACACTCTCGATCACGTTTATTGCTCACCTCGTTCATGGTAGCATCGCGGTGAGGAACAAACTCACTGCGCCCTTC
>NW_005179151.1:501949-503877 GCF_000350225.1 Chondrus crispus
AAGCTATTGCGCTTCCTATGCTGTCCTCTCTCGCGCCGGGTGCTTCACAACGCACTGCACCGCACTGCTCTGCGCTACTATTGCTCGTGCTACATTACCTCAAGCAAATCTCAAGCTCAAGTTGGAAATCAAGTTTGAAAATCTAGTCAAGTCTAGTCAAGTCCAGTCAAGTCCAGTCAAGTCTAGTCAAGTGTTTGTCGGTGGCGGGGGCACTTGTTGGGGTTTGACGTTGTGTGTGATTGCTGTGTTTTATTTGGTCTCCATTCGGTTTTTCTCGACCTACAGTCAAAACGAATTTACTTTGGCGTCGATCTGGGTTCCCATTTACAACTTTCAGTTGTTGTCGTCGTCTTTGCCGTCAGCATTGCTTTTCGGCAACACAAGCGAAGGTTACACACATTTGTCATCACGTTCAACTTCGACAACGAAAATTGGAGATCATCTAGCACAATTTGGACTCCACGCATCACACCAAACTTTCTCAAGGCTACAGTTGAAAACGTTGATCAGCAATTTCTTCTTGTGTGCATCTTCGTTTTCGCTGTTGGTGGTGCTGATTCGCTTTCAAATTTTATTTTCGCACCCCTCTTGTCACATACAACTGTTCGCACATCTGTGCAACTTTCGGTCAACCCGTCATAATGTCAAATAATGGTGAAGGCGGTGACTCTCTGAGCAAAGTGCCAAAGCTCAAAGTCCCGTCTGACTTCATTCAGTGGCGCAGGAAGATGAAGGCTTATCTTCAGCGCAACGATCCACTTCTAGTTGGACTGAAACCGAAGCCCACCGGCCGTGGTGCATCTTCGAGTGATGCAATCGAGGACTGGATGATGCGAGCTGCGCGTGCAAAAGGCAATATCATTCTTTGCCTTGGAGACGCCGTCGCGTCCCAAACACGCTTGTTTGTGGACGACGATGAAAAGACGGCCTCCGATCTGTGGAAAGAGCTTGAGCGTATCTTCACGATGTCAAACGCTCAAGTGGTGCAAAACATCAAACAAAAGTTGGACACCTTAATCTTCAAAGATAATGGTAACTGGGACAAGCATGTCGCTTCGTTTTTAACAACCATTGGGGAGCTAGCTACGTATGATGCTGAGCTCTCTGAATCGGAGAAAACTTCCAAGTTAATCCGCTCTCTGCCATCCTCGTTTGCGCCTCTTGCTATGGTATCTAGTCTACAGGACCTCAATTTCGACAAGGTTGTCAATGCTGTACAAGCCGAGATCGCACGTCGATCTAATCCTCACAACATGCAGCAGTCGAGTAACAGCATCACTTCTCAACCTAAGGCTAATTTCGCGGAAAGAGGCAGTCGTGGTTCAAGAGGTAAAGGTCGCGGAAGAGGTCGCAGAGGTGGACGACATGGACGAAGAGGAACCTTCGGAGGTCGAGTTGACAAGCGCACTTGCAACTACTGCAAACGTCCGGGTCACTTCTACAATGACTGTTGGGACCGATTAAGGGACGAGGGGGCTGGAAATGGACAAGCGCCTCAAGGACGTCCCTCATTGCGTCTCAATCGAAATGTGCACTTCGGCACGCCACTTCCGGACGCTCTTCCTCCTCGTGGTAATATCCGCAACAACGATAACTCCCCCACTCGCGGTTGGGGAGCTAGCAACCACCACCGAAACCAAGGAGCCCCTCGCCCTTCGACTCGCTTCGCTCAGGCGGACGACGAAGTCCCAAGAGGATTCATGGTGCAACTACAAAACAACGACTTCGACTTCTGAAGCCAAAGGGGCGGGAGGGCGGGGTACCGGCGGGGAAACGGTCGTGGTTTTGGTTGATCGGAGCGGCACGAGAGAGGGGGGGGTCAAGTGGGGAAGGGTGATCGGTGCCAAGTTATGAGAGAGAGACATTCTGGCGGTTACAAATATTTTGGAATAGCGCAGGCGGTGCTAGCTGTACTGTACAAGTACGTT
>NW_005179151.1:504678-521482 GCF_000350225.1 Chondrus crispus
CCAAGAACACTGGGGTAAGAGCAAGAGTTCTTCTCTTTGCGAGTGACCTACCCCTCAAGCTATGGGGAGAGGCCATAAATCATGGCAACTGGCTCCGCAATCGCGCCCCCTCTGAGCGCATCAAAGGTGAAATTCCCATTCTGGCTTGGAACCCTAATACTCGGATCGACTTCACAATGGTTCCGGAATTTGGGCAGAAAGGACATGCGTTCATCTATAGACCAAAAACCACTCGCCAGAAGAAGCTTCTTCCTCGCACCGTGTTTGGACACTTCGTGGGTATGGAAAGTGAAGTCACTCTATTTCGCATCTTCGTTCCGTCCACGCAGAAGATAATCATCACGCGTGCACAAGACTTCCATCATGACAACTCGGAGCATCTACCGAGTATGTCGACATTTATGGATGGTATCTCCCGTGAAATGGAACTCGATGCCTTCGGACAACCAACATTTCCAGACGAAGATCCGGCTCCCAGTATTGAAGGCGAATACGATGGGGAAGAGCAGTTGATATCTGTACTCACTGCAGCCTTAACACATCACCCTACAGTGTTTGTGTCGAAGAAAACTATTCGCGATCCGCTTCTTCCGCGTTCTTTCTCACGCGCCTGTGAAGACCCAAACTGGGCTGCCGCCATTGACAGAGAGTTCGATGCTCTTGTCGAACGTCGGACATGGATGCTTATCCCTCGGACTGTAGATATGCATCCAGTCCCATTCACTTGGGTATTCAGACTCAAGCCGCTTGACGACGTTGGGAACGTCCTTCACAAAGCTCGGTGCTGTGTACGTGGTGATCAGCAGAAGCCATTCACTGACTACGATCCAGACAACACCTACGCTCCAGTGGCCACACACGAAACGCTTCGCATCTTGCTGGCGTTCGCAAGTAGTCACAACCTGGAGCTCGAAGGCGCAGACATTTCTAATGCCTATCTCTACGGCAAACTTGACATTCCAGTTATTATGGAACAGCCCACGGATTCAAGTCGGCTTCAAAGGAAGCCTGGTCATGTTGCTGAAGTACATGGTTCCATGTATGGAACCAAGCAAGCCGGAAAGATATGGGGTTCTCTACTGGAGACTTGTCTGAACTCTTGGAAGTTCAACACCTCGCGATACGACGCTCGACTCTACTTCTTCCGCAAAGGCAACGAGTTTGTCATTGTCGCTATTGTGGTCGATGACATAGCATTTGCCTCCAATAGCACGCACTTGATGTCATGGTTCAAGGAAAGATTGTCGGCTCAGTTCAACGTTAAGTTGTTCGGTACACTTTCTTCCTTTATTGGATGGCAGATCTCCAAAGAACCCGACCACATCAAGGTCCATCAGACGCGCTATGCTGAGTCACTCCTACTGACTCACGGACTTGATCAAGCCAACTCGGTCTGGACTCCTCTGCCTTTGAATGCGGACCTGCTCCCTGCACATCCAGGTGAACACTTGCTGTCGCAAAAGGAGCACTCTCAGTACCGCCGAATCATCGGTGGTCTCAACTACTTGGCAGTTTGCACCCGTCCAGACCTTTCATTCCCAATATCTGTCTTAGCCCGCCACTTACATGCACCCACCCCCCGACACATGTCGTACTTGAAACGTGTCTTGAGATATGTGTCTGGTACATTGGACTATGGGCTACATTTCCGACGCAATTGCAACTTCAACCCAGACTCTATTGTTGCTTGCGTTGATGCCGATTGGGGAGGATGCAAAGACACGAGGAGGTCAACAACTGGATTCATTATCGCCATCAACGAAGCACCAGTTTATTGGAGAAGCAAACGTCAAACAGTCATCTCCTTGTCCTCCGCTGAAGCCGAGTACATTGCTCTCTCCTCTTGCACTAAGGAATTATCATGGCTTCGAAAGCTGTTCTGGGAATTCGCTCATGCATTGCAATGGAATGATAAGGAAGCGTTTGTCGCAAGTAATGTCATGATTGACAGTACTGCAGCTCAATCTCTCGCTACGAATTCTCAAGTCTCTGCAAAGAATAAGCACATCGACTTAAAGATTCACCATGTCCGTGAACTTATTGAGAATTCTGTGGTTCAGCTGACTCATGTGAGCTCTGAGAATCAACCTGCAGATTTATTGACAAAGATAATGTCACCTCAGACATTAAGTCAAATGGTTGACCTAATTCGTCTTGAGAAGTTTTAAGGTACTGAAAGCGCTACTCCAAGGGACGGTACACACTCAACTAATCGGTATGTTTCAATATCCACTGCGTTTTACGTCTAACAGTTTCTTTGTTTTGCGTCGTTTTATTTTCTAGCAGATGTGTGTGATACCGTCCTGCTCGATTTACCTTCTCCGTTTTTCCTGCAAAGGTTTTGGGAGTTTACTGGTTTTCTTGTCAAAAGAGTAGTTGCTACGTTGTGGTCACGTCGAGGAAAGAGTTTTCTGTGTAATGTGCCCTGTGTTCTGTGGGAAGTGTGCACAATGCTGTGTCGCTTTTTCAACTGCAGAAGTTGTACTGCGTGAATGAGCATACAAAACAAATTGGTCGATGAACAAAGGTGTTGTTAAGTCTTTGATCTATGTTTGACAAAGCCACAGGAAGATGGTACAAGGGTCCGGAAGTAGTTTTACATCAAAAAGTTTGTGATGTGGTTCAGTTGAACGGAATATGTCTTCCGAAGGACGGTGCCAAGATAGGCATATCATAGGGCCTTTGGCCATGAGGTGGCGAAAGCCATTTCGTCCAATAAGAACGCTCCGGACCGCCGCCGTCCATACTTGGACGGCTGGCATTGGGCGACGAATGTAGTCGGACCAAAAGGGAGAATTTTGTATGCGCACCATCCTAGATTTAACTATTAATTAGTAATCTACACTCGACGGCGGCGCGGTATCGCGCCCACCAGTCTCGGACTGGATGACATAAAGTTGTGTGACCGGGGGCAGCTCGCCCCCTCACACCGGAAAAAAAGACACACTCTCGAACACACTCTCGATCACGTTTATTGCTCACCTCGTTCAGCGGAGGGGACTGAGGAAGAGCAAAGTCCAGTAAAGTTACCCTTGGGTACAGTAGTGTCGTCCATGTGATGCAGCCTCAAGATCGAGGCGGAAGGCGATACAGTCAGTGACCAAACCTTTTTTTTCTGCAATTTGGGAATATGATAAAATTTGTGTGTGACCACTTGCTCGAAACTCCCCGAAAAACCTGCCCTAATTACATCGTCGACGTCGCTTTTCTCGCCTTTCTTGATCCCTCTCCTTTGATTTGAAGTGTTTCGTTTCTCAAAGCGACGACAACCCCCCCCCACATGATGCAATCGATCATTCGTCGTGTCTGCAACTGTCCATCCGAAATTTAAGGAGATCTGCTTCGTAATGAATAATGTGGAGAGGGTATCAGCCGACCCTCACATTCTTGGCAATGGGACTGTTACTCCGTGCTTTGCCTGTAGTCTTTGTCACCCACAGAAACCGACAAGGGCAGTTACACTAACAAATGCCAAGTTAGAGACATACGCAAGCGTTGATACAGGGGGCATTCTAATCCCGTTTGCCAGGCTCAAACGGACCGGAAACCGGACTATTTCGCTTTGCACTCCTTGTCGTGACAAGCGTTGGGGTTGTAATGTCATTTCGTATGACAGAAAGTACGGGAAAAACAATGCTGCCCGCGCATTACGTGCATGGCAGACGAGGTGTGCTCCAGATCGGGAAAGGTCAAAAAGAAAAGTATGTCATATATGCTCATCAATAAGGAACGGATCGACTGTGGATGAAGATGTTGTTAGAACCCCGAGCTGTGACTGGACATTATACAACATTATCTCCAGAGAAGACTCCTTACTAAATGACGTGTTTATGATGGAGTTTCAAAGACGCACAAGTTGTGACTTTGAGACCGTGCGGGAATTGGTCGAAGACCCGTCCAAATATTATCTTTGTTACATCCACATCAACCATAGCCGCTATTCTCAAGAGGCTGCGTTCAGAGAAATATCGGAACAGCGATGCACGACAAAAGCACACTGCATTTTCTGGAAAAACGGATGCACACACAAGGACGAGGGAAGAAAGGGTAGACTTTGGCGTATACCTATACATGAAATGGACAATTTTGACACGTTGGAGTCTTTTGCTCAGCTGGAAGAGACTGTATGCTCCCACTCGGCGGCTCAGTTTCATGCACGTGATGTCATGGGAAAGTACTGCTGCAGGAGTTGTCTTTACATTATCAATGAAGGCAAAGATTGTAACGCTCCGTTACTTGCACCAAAATCGTTGAGGCTACCAGTTGATCAAACACTTGTCTGACTTGTAATGTTTTCTCTGGAGAGACCCAGCGTTGCCAAACAGTCTATTATTTTTACTGATTCGGACAGGAATGGAATTGGTCTTATTGGGAGAACAATGAGGTCATCTTGCATTTTATCGATAGGCAACTCAGAACACAGCGTCCGAATGCTGCCGTTCCAGGAGGTTGTGCGTGTGCGCAAGTGTCTTCGTGAACCGCCATTATGTACCACTGTGTTGCAGCCACCAAACATTGATGACAGGACATTGCAAAAACGAATTGAGCCAGTGCTCGCTCAGAAAGGAATCATTCTGAAGAAAATGAGCTATCGACTCCGTTGCTACATCCACGTAAGTCAGGTTGACAAGTTCCTGTCAGATATTGCTACATCACGCAGCAAAAAACTGATAAATAATGCACGCCCGAGCATGGATGAAATGCGGTCCCATTACGACGCAGTAGCTCGGCATTTTGAGGAGCACAAGGGCCGTTTTTGGGCTGGTTCGTGGTCTTTGACTGAAGAAGTGGCCTCTATACCAAGCCCTTTATGGCAGGACGTGATGCTTACAATGGCTTCAGACAGTAGACTGCGAGCATGGAAAGTATGCGCAAGAGTTTTGGGAACGCAGATGTATGAAATGTTTCCCCTTTCAAATTCTCCGGATTGTTTGACTCATCCATCCATTGAAGAGGAACTGCATAATGGCACTCAACATTCCCGCGCTGATTTATTGCTTTGCGTGAGAGCTCTGAAGGTCATCGAACAAACTGTCCTTTCCAGAACAAAGAGCATTTCCGGTCCCCTGACTATAACGATCTCCGTTAGTGGTATATGTGAAGTGACTCCCTCTTTTATAAGCGTTCTAAATGCCATGGGCGTGTTTCTTTCTTACACAAGTACAGAAAGATACCGTCAGAAGTTAATTGCCGAAAGGGAGCGCTGCGGTCCTTGGCAGCACACTAAATTCGATGAAGTGATAATGCCGGTACTTCAATTCGACAATTGGGACATAAAGCCATTGCACGCCGTCAAGGTTGATGGGAACTCTATGCCAAAGGTGAATGGGTCGCTACTACAGAGAGTGGTTCCAGGACAGAAAAGAAGACGGGAGAATATCGCCGAACACAGCACGAAACGCCCCCGACTGGATTCTTGGAAGAGTGTGCGTGGGCTGGGATGTCGTGATGCCTTCATTAATAGATTCTCTAGCGTAGAGAACACTATGCTTGTAAAGCAGTTCTCCGACATCGCATTTGGTCTCACCGCTCTGTTCAGGGGTCAATTGGTGGGCCGGAAAGAATCAAACAACAGCGAATATAACAGTCAGACAATTGCGGACATGACCTTCGGTGTGCATGGTGCTCCTTTGAATTTTCGCACCCTACTCCTTTCTGCTTTTAAACCACACGGAGGGAAAGACCCCTCGGATGAGTCTCTGTACGATGAACAGGTTGTTTATGTCGAAATCAGTCGTGACAGCGCAGCTGATATTATTACTGTGCGCAGATTCATTAACCTTGTTAAGGAGCAAATTCGTCCAGGACACCCTGGTCGTCCTAGATACGTTGTTCTGGCAGGTGATCAGCCCTCTTACAAAATGTTCTGCAATTTGTGGCTGGACTCCTGGCGGGAAAGCCGACAGGGAGGTGAGGGCGTGGGGGGTGCAGCTCATACATCTTCGAACTGCAACCTGCCGCTCCATGAATGGTTCATTCCCTTTTCTGGTTTCTTTCACGCAGAAAAACAGATTATGTATTCGTTGAGCAAGGAGATGGTGGACGGTCTCGGTCTGGAAGAGTTAGCGGCGTGCGCGGGACTATCGCCATCTCATGTGTCCAATATTCTAACTCATTCCCATGCACGAAACAACAGAGCCGTACTATTCAATCTGGCTTGTGCGATCATTATTCGTCTCATCGATATGGCAGTGGCAGAGGATGCGTCTGTGCGAGAAAAGGTTATCAATTTGCACAGCATATCTTCCTAAAAGCGGGTAAGTGTCGATGGATCGCAGGTTGTTAGAAATCCGTCTCGCACAATGCTTCCTGTAGGTGAGGCAAATCTGACAGGTACCCTGTACTCAGCAACTAGTGATTTAGTTACTGGGGAGGTCATCTCAGTTGGAAACATTCTGCGAGAACATGCACAGAAGACCTTCAAGGGAAGGCCCAATGGTGAGCATTTCGTGCACACTGTGTTGTTCGCCTGCTTACTGCCCACTGTAGGGTTCCATGTGCTCTCTCGAACTGGTCATACGAACTTCACGGATGCATTTTGGTTCAATCACAATGCTCTCCTACATTCAACAACACATCTTAAGTACCGGGAGGTGTCTCTATTTTACGCTTTCTTCAGGGGAATTATACCGTCTGCTGTAGAGCAGGAACTTTATTATACGAAGCCTGGTCGCATGGTATTGAAGTTGTTGAGCTTCACTGGTCGCGGGAAGGAAGCACTTGACATGTGGGGGTATTCGTATGTTCATTTGGACGAGCTTCTGGAGATGCTAATTGTAAGGCATCTGAAGAGTCTCAGCGTTAACCTACTAGGACATTTAGAGAATTCTGCTGGCTGGTTGATGCAGGTATCTATGTTCAGGGCACTCGGGCGATACATGACCGGGGCATCGAGGGCTTACGGGCGGAGACGGGAGGCAGACGGTGTAGGAGAGTTGCCAGGACCTTTGGCAGCTTTCGACAGAAACGCATGCCAGTGGCGAACAGTATCTCGCATGTTACACGTTATGTGAGAGGTAGGTTTTCTAAATTTGGAACATCGAGGTGGGGAGTGGCTGACTAATGTGTTCAGCTTTTCTCCAAAACGCATGAATAATCCTATGGACCAGCAAGGCATACTGGACAATGCGAGTACTGGAGAGACAACCGCCAAACTTCATGCCTCCGTCATCTTTCCTGACGTATTCGGGCCTCTCACTGAAGATGAGAGGAAGAAGTATTTCGGGGGGAAAAAGTTTAAGCGATGGACGAGATGCCGGGCCGTGCTGAGACCAGCACAATCAATGCGTAAAAAGGAGGTATTATTGAATTTGCAGATCATGTAGAGCGTAATACGCAGGTGATAACGCAAAGCTCGAACACTCCGAAGCGGGCCACATCAAAAGAGGCCATGTCCAAGTTACTGGCTGAACGCAGACGCAAACTTGAGAGGAAGAAAGAAGCATTTTATGAAGAGGAAAGATGGGCAATATCAGAGGGAAATGTGGATTATTTACGCGAAGTCACAAGCAGAAGAGACGTTTTTCATGGTGAGAGGTATCTGATATCCCCATTTGCGGATTGTCTCCTGGATCACAACGGGAATCTTAACCATGGCGCAAAGGCAAATTTTTTGAGGTACACAGTCCGCGGGAATAGAGAAATTGTCTATCCATTGAACAATGTCAGCAAAAGACTGGAGAACGCATCCAATAACGGACATATTGTTTCGCAGACACTGCATGGGGCCAGTATTCCTGCTTCTTTGACTGTGCAGGTGGATGTCATGAACGCACTACATTATAGGGGAGACACAGGGGTACGCGGGACGTCTTTGCAGGACATCGTTACCGGGAAGATGAAAGCAATTCTGCGTCCGTGGGTTACAGGGCAGAGCGGGAATTGCATCAGGCAGTTGCACTTGCACATTGACGACCCCACGCTCGTAATTCCGCATAAAAAAGCAGAACAGAACCGACGGGATGCCGGCAGACAGAGGAAGCAGGAAGATGGGGACATTTTGGACCGGAACCGGCAACTTGTACGCTTAGAATTTCAGGATGAGCTCAATGTGCCGTGGTCATATTTGCTCAATGACAGGGAATACAAAGACGAATTGGGCTCCCTTCATTTGTTTTGCGGAGCCGTTGCAGCCTTCGAGTTGTTCGAACGGAGAGCTCATAATTGCAGTGTCTTTCTACATGGAGGCTCATTTCTCATTCCGACGTCATTTACGCAACGGAAGCCGTGCAAATTCCAACCAGAAAGGGTAGCGATGAATGACCGGGATGACGTTGGTACGGGACGAGTGATATTGCAGCTCGCACGGGAGGGGTTTCTGGATGGCGAGGTGGGTGACATGTTTGCGGTCCCCCGCTCACGATGCCTTGTTTTCCAAACAAGGGGACCAGCTTATGTCGGAAACGTCGACATCCGACATGGTGAATCTGAGACTAGATTTGTTGCAACAATGAATGAATATATATCTCCCTCAATCTCCAGCGTAATTGGGAGTACGACGTCAAGAAGTGATAGAGGCAGCTCCTCTCTCAGTCAGCAGAGAAGCGTTGAATTATGCTGTCAATCAGTCATTCTTTCCAACGACACTGATGTATTTCTCATTCTGCTTTCCAATCCTGACATGTTCGGAAAAGGTTTGGTTCAAATACTATCTGATACAGTGCATGAGGTAGATGCAGCTGTACGTTGACTGTGCTTCCTTGGCACATCCGGAAAAGTGCGGCAATATTGTACAGTTTAGCTGGATGCGACTTTTCCCCCTCATTCTACGGTATGACACACAACCTTTTCTGGGAAGCCTTCGTTCCATTCCTGCAACATGGCGGCTCCCTTGCTTCTCCTTGGGAAGGTAATGTGGACAATGTCGATAATTTAATTTGCTTCCTATATCTTCTGAAGAGGGGAAAGCGGATGTTTTGCACAGAGGAAGAACTAAAGCAAACTATGAGAGCAATCGTAGAGGGAGGTGAACAGGATGCACGTAAACTGGCTGATGTTAGGCGGCAGTTCTTCATTTCAAGCAGTCCAGCGGGAACATGGGGATGGAGAGTGGATGTGAGAAACTTTATTGCCGACTGTGCTGCTTATGCTAACGAGCTGCCACCACATCCAACACATTTAAAACTTCATGCCAGGAGAGCTAAATTTATTGCAATGAAGTACTGGGGGCGAGCGAGCGAACGGGACATATCTCCGTCCGTGGTAGGAGGATGTGGGATAGGGAATGGATATGATATGGATGGGTCTATTGCGCTTGAAGAGGAGCAAGCTTTGAAGGATGTTGTGGTCAATATGAAAAACGTCATGACTTGTTGCAGTTGCAAAGGCAATTGCTTGTCTCGCAGATGCTCGTGCTTCAGAAAAAAGGAGCGTTGTATTGGATGCAGGTGCAGCGAAGATCTATGCAAGAACCGTAGGAATGGATGTGAATCAGGTCAGAATGCGAGAGTAGTTCAGGAGAGTGGACAAGAAAACCCAATTGCGACAAACCCCACTGTACGAATCATTCAAATTGAGGAGGATGCGGAGAGTGAATTGCAGTCGGATGTTAGCCTGTTGGATGCCCGGCAATCCTCCGCTGGAAGCATGGAGCTCGTACAAGACGACGTGGGAGCACTAATACGATAAGCGACGAAGCTCCCACAAGGATATGCTTGCGGGATAGGATGGCGGTAGATAATGGAATGTGTTTTGTTCATCGGCTAACAATAATGAAAAATGTGCATGCAGTTGAGTAGGATTATCACGACACCTGCCATGTTTGGCAGAAAAAATCTGATTGTGTTCGCGATACTCCGAGATTCCGTTTTTAAACCACACAACGCAAAGGGGAGGCCCTTCCGCACATAATCCACCACTCATGCGGCAGTTTAGACTTTTCTAACGAATAAATGACGAACTACACCTCTTCGTCGAGGGCATTTTCATCAGGGAGATGTCCGCGACATCTGACATGGAAACAGTATGAGCACTCGATGAGCCTAAAATTCAGTTATGTTTTTGATAATCAGGAGTATGGGTCTTTGATACCATACTGCACGATTTGCAGATAATTATTTCACAAATAGGAACAGATCACTCACTGGATAGGCTAAAGCAGGAGGCGGGATTAAATGAGGGGGGTTTACGGGATTGGGATTAAAATGGGTATGAAGGTATGATACTGTAGATGGGACGGCGGGTGGCAGTTGAGTCACAGTACATGTCGTGGGGGTATTTTGATATAGATTTATGAAATGAATGCTTGTCTACCGGCTGACGGGGACATACGCGCCGTGACAGCGGTGACATTCACAGGTTTTGGGGAAAACCGTAATGTTACTGAAAAGGGCTTGGCGGGGGTTCAGTGCAGTGCAAAAATTGCAGATGTCCGCACTACTGCCGAAAATGTCTGCACCATAGTGCAGACAATAATCAAGCCAACAATTGTACTGTAATTACAATGGCTGACAGTCGCTGTAGCAGCCGATAGACAAGCATATTGTCGCCTCGATCCCATCGTGCAGACACGCTGTGCGTCGTGCGATATGAGGCCCTCGGCAAGCCTCGGTGCTCATATCTGCACTCGGCGCGCGTCTGCACTCGAATCGAGGCGACAACCCCTACGTGCGTGTCGTGCCGCCCGAGCCGCATGGCGTTTTGCGTGGACCAATACACTGCAGAGTTTTTACTCTGCATTGATAAACTTTACTGTCTATTACAGTGTCACGGAACAGCAATGCTGATGATCTCATGTCGACGTTACAGTGCTGTAGGTCCTTAATTTATTGAATAAAAAGTTTGTCAATGGTTATGCTCTAAGAGCAGTCCCCACCTGTGCACTACCCTGAACGGCACAAGATACACTTCGAAGGGTAAGTCCCCACCTGTGCACTACCCTTCGAAGTGTTCTCTTGTGCACTACAGGGTAGTGCACAGGTGGGGACATACCCTTCGAAGGGTACTGTACACGTACAGTGAAGCTTCAAGACTGCCGTGAATTACCGACCGACAATACCTAAAGCAGCACGACCGGAACTGCTTGTAGCCATGCAAAAACAACCTTGCTGCAACTCTGCAACTTTCTCCCGCTGCCAATCGCAATCGCGATTCGCGCCCCCGGTGATGAAATATCAAGAAGGCCATGTTTGCATCCCACGCCGCCCCCCCCCCCCCCCCCCCCCTTCCCCACTCCCACCCGAATCACCCGCCCCACCCAAAATCACTCGTCCCACTCGTCATATTTAAATCACCTGGAGCAATGTAGTTCCTTCCTTCTTTTCAGTCTTCAGTCGGTCATCTTCATCGTCCTCGATACATCTGGTCCAACCTCAACCGATAACCAGCACGATCCACTGACTGAACATCGCCTTTGTTTGCCATGTTCGACTGCACGAACCCGACGTCCCGTCCCCTCGCCCGCACCTACTTTCTCCTCGCCTCAACCCTCACACTCTTGCTCACCGCACACTCGTCCAAAGCCATGCCGCTGCCCTCACCCGCACCGCCTAACCTTCCAGCCCTGCCGACTGCCGACCCCAGTCACGACCTACCGTGGGAATCCAACAACTCCTTTCTCGCCTTGTGTATAGTCGTAATTGTCAACTTCGTCTACTTCGTCCGATGGGTCATTGATTGGTGTTGTAACTGTCCCACGCACCCCCTTCGCTCCTCAACTTTGCCAGACAACCGCGACCTCCACCGCTCTTCAACCTCGCCAGACAACCACGACCTCCTCCGCTCTTCAACTTGGCCAGACAACCACGTCCTTCCGCCGGCTATGGCGCATTCGACAAGGGCGGAGGCCAGTAGAGTTGTGTCCTCCATTGTCGAAGAGACCCTTTCTTCTGTCAACCACCGAGTCACACTTTCGTCGAGCACGTAGTCTAGGGAACGCGACGTCCTGACGCCATGTCCGTGAACTCAATGGGTAGATGTATTCTTTTGTTTCTATTTGTTGATGCGATGCCCCGACCCCGGCACACCCATCTATTTTGTAAATGTTTTCTTGGACGTGCATGGAGTTCTGTGTCGGTTTTCCACGGGATTTGCTAAAATATGTTGTTAGCTGACCAGTATCGTTTGGGCCGGATAAATAGCGTTCGCTTTGGTTGGCAGCTGCGTCAAGATTTTGGATACGTTTGATCCAGCTTCCTTCCGCTTCCACAAACCCGTCTTCTGTATTCCAGGGGCGAGGGTCCCCTTATAAGGCTGCTTTAAGAAAATCCAGACGCGGTACAGGGTAACATACTGTACCAAGGGTACAGTGTATCTACTGTACGACGATGGTTGACCATCGCCCATCCCCACCTGCTACGTCCCTGTATTGAGTTAGACATGTGTACACATGTGATGTGTGGCAGCACCTCAGTGGCAGATGGCCGACCAAACCCTTGTCCAATGAAAGGCCCCGCAGGCCGAAGAGCTTGCCAAGATTCTTCGGATTGCGAAACTTCCTCAGATTGCGAAAATTGAAGGACCCCGTTTCCATATCTGCAGCGACGAAACAATCAGAAATGTGCATGCGTAAAGCGTCTTCTAATGCGTCCGGCACCTGCCTTGAAATTAATGGCTCACGCGCCTTTCGTTGAACGAAATGCGCGAAATGGTACAATGCTCCAACCTCGTCCCCTTCAACAGAATACCAACCAGTGACGAGCAAGGGTCTGCTGCAAGCGCTGGCAATTAAAAAGCGTGGATGAATACGCCATAACGCGCCTCACTCCGGGTGTGGCCTGCCAAAGGCGTTACGCAGACACGCGGAAGCTGTGCCCGGACCGGCCCAACGGCGTGGTGGGGCTGCCAGCTAGCGGGCGGTTTTTCGAGAGTCGGGGCGTGCGCACTCGCAGTGAGGCCGAGTGTTGTTGCGTGACAAACACATTGCGGGCAGTGATGTGCGAGCGGCGCTGGGGGCGGATGGGGCTGAAATGCATCTGTGGCAGAAGTCTGCCATACACAAGCATTCCTGAGCGCAAGTGCGGCAGGGCATTTTCAGGCCGCCGAATGTAGGACCTGTTGCCACTACTGTACTGTACTAGATATATGATTTAGGGTTGTATTATTGGCATTACGTAAGAGCAACTCCACCAACACAGTAGCAAACGAGCAAAATACCAAATTTGATCAAATTTGATAAATTGCTCATTTGTATACTAGTTTGACTTCCCCACCAGACCGAAAAAGTGCCAAAAAATATAACACCGCCGAAATTGCCTCGAGCAAATCAGTCCGATTTGCTCAAATGACTCTCACCCGAAGTTCTATTTCAGCAAATATTTTGGTACAAGTGCTGCATTACGATTGGTCAATGAGTGGCGCTAAACCGAAACACCTTGAAATCCGAGAAAAGTTCAGTTCTTCGCGCCTTCACTTGCGAGCGAACATACACCGAGCACCTCTTTACTGTGTTGCATCGCAATCCGTCTCAAACCCACCATCGTTCACAGCACTGCAGAATTTTGCTAGGCACTCCAACGCTGTAGATTCCCCCATCCGGATGTACTCGTCAATCGAGTCTGCGCAACAGCCGTATGCCAACAAGCGAAGGGCTGCCGTAGTTTTTTGAACCGTCGTGAAACCCTTTCTACCTGTACAGTCCTCTCGCTGCGTGAAGTATGGATCATGGGTTTGAATACGTTCAACAATTCGGTGGAATACCGCAATAGAGACGCGAAAACGTCTGTAAAATGGTCAGAAGAGTACACCGGGCATTCTGAGAAGTAGTCGAGATGTAGTCTGTGCGCTGCTTCTTTGCGATTGCGATTCACATTGGGAGACTTTCCCGGGACCGAACCACACCAGCGCCTCGCTTCTTCCGCCTCCTCACCGTCGATCCCGAGAAGTGTCTCTGTGATGCTCTCTAGTTGATCATCTGCCATTTCTTGAACCCAGATCCCGTCCATGATTTGATCCCTGGGGCTGTACGGCCTCTATCCTCTAAGCTCTCGCCGGTGGGAAAAGTAATATGTATAGCAAATGAGCAAATTTTGAAATATAGCCCAGCCAATAAAGCTTGTACAACTGTGCAAGTATTTTGCTCTTTTGCTAATTTGTTGCACGCCTTGGTGGAGATGCTCTAAGGGACAATTCTTTTTATAGACCGTTCTGGGCAACACGTTTACAGCTCCTGATATCTCCTACTCACCGTCGCCGTTCGCTTCTCTGTCGATCATTTTCTAGTCGAAACGTCATGATATCTTCGCTGATACTGTATATAGTATATACAGTATCAGCAAAGATATCATGACGTTATCAAGGCCTATATACTATATAGGCCTTCGGGCTGCCCATCCTTGTGCCCCCACTGGCGACTACCAGCATACTGTACAGTATCGCCACTTCGATGAATTGTCGCGGCCTAAGAGAGGGCGTAGGACATCGTACTAGAGACTCAGCGTGTATGTACTCGAAGGGTACGTAACTCCGAAGTGTTTGCATCTCTGTCGGAAAGTGTTTCTGCTTCGTGTATAGCAATGCAATACGTGGTCTGCACGACGAAATCTGCCCTGCAGTGACTGATACCTGTACTGCTCTGAAATCTGTGTAGATATGAGTGCTACACGCATCGCGTGACGTCAGCCAGACGACAAACTTCTGAGTTGCCTTTTCGATAACTTTTGTGTTCATTTCACGGTAAATGCAGATATCTTGCCACCGTACACGCCGAATTCTAGTTTAGTTGTGAGAGCGAATCGACCTGGGCTTCTACACACACGTGGCACCAGTGTCAGGGTGAGGAACCCGAGCGTTTAATAGTCTCTGGACGCTACATGTCGGGATGCGGAAACCAACATGTACCATGAATGTCAGCTGCTCCGTTGTTTGAGAGTCCGACTTATCTCCAATGTAATTATCTCGGAGTACTATTTATATATTGCATGACGTCAGTATAACAAAGCACCGCCTGTCAGACCGCCATAGACCATGAGTGCAGACCTGTGGTCACGCCTGAGTCCACGTTCGTCGGGATATTACTGTACCGGTCGCAACTGTCGTCATAAACTGCTCTAGACCGCATTGCAGTCCAAACCTTGGACATACGTTATCGAAACGTGTCGCGGATGCGCATGTGCCCAAGTTTGGCCGTTCAACGTATGTACAGCAGAAGCCCGCATACCGTACATATCTTGCATCTTCACGCACATACATGGTTGAGCGTCACAAACTGGCCGTCACACGGCTGCCTCTCGGCCGTGACACGGCCGTCAAATTTCTTGCGAGAAGGCGGCGGCTGCACCGCAGCAGAAGTGCGCCATTCTCTGATCGCGCTTCAATTGCCTATGTTTCCTATTAAAACCGCCGCGAGAATGAAGTTGCTTCCATCACTTCGGTCTCTGGTCGATCATCCTCGCCACCATCGATACATCTTGCCTAACCTCCATCGACAACCACCTCGATCTCTTGACCACACAACCCATTTTCGCCATGTTCGACCACTCTAACTCCACGTCCCGTCGCCTAGCCCCCTCCGGCTTTCTCTTCGTCTCAACCCTCGCACTTTCTCTCACTGCACACTCGTCCAAAGCTATGCCGCTACCGCTATCCGCACCTAGAAGGGTACCAGCTCTCCCGACATTCGACCCCAAAAACGACCTCCCGTGGCAATCCAACTACTCGCTTCTCGCCTTCTATCTCGTGATCATGGTGAACTTTATCTACCTCCTCGGATGGCTCATTGATTCTTGTTGCAACTGTGACCTCCTTCGCCCCTCAACCGCTCCAGACAATCACGTCCTGCCGTTGCCTGCAGGGCATTTGACAAGGGCGGAGGATGCCGGTAGGGGTGTGTCCTCCTTTGTCGAAGAGACCCTTTCTTCCGTCAACCGCCGGGTGACGCTATCGTCGAGTACGTAGTCTATGGAACAGGACGCCTTGACGTTATGCTCGTGAGCCCAATGTTTGCGCATCGCATTTTTTGTTGTAGTTATGATGCTCAACACCCTTATCCCGACCCCATCGCACCCATTTGCTTTGTAGATGTTTTCCTGGACGTGCATGGAGTCATCTGTCGGGTTTCCACGAGATTTGCTAAATACGGTGTTACTGTAGCTGACCAGTATCGTTTGGGCATGGATAAATGGCGTTCGCTTTCGTTGGCCGGTGGGTCAAAAGTATTAGTAAGTTTGGTGAGGCTTCTTCCGTTGCACGAAATGGACAAGAAGTTTGGTATGCCGATTGTTTGCAGTATGAGTAGTGGCAAGGGACAGTCCTTGTGAGTATTTACGTTTGGAATACAATGTAATGACTTGCAGTATAGAGTGGTAGTTCCTGTGTAATCGGACCCAAAGAAGGCGGTCCGTATGGCCAACGCTACAGTACTGATCATGTCAATTCAGCGGAATTGAGCTTGATAACGTCATATAAACCTGAAGGTAATGAGAGGGCCTCTGCAAATGCGAGGCGGTATAAATGCGGTTGCTGCAATGTAGCAATGTAGACGTGAGCGCACGATTGGACACGGGCATTTCGGGGTACTGTAGCAAGAGAAGAGTGAATTGCACTGCAAAATATTTTATGCAGTGCAATTCACTCTAGATAGGGAGGTTTTCTATTAGGGTACCCTTGGGTACTGTATGACTAAAAAAGGTACACATTGTTGTGCGTACCGGGGAACGCGCAGACAGGGTAGCATGTCTGTTTCTGTACGTGCGGAAGTCATCGTCCCCTATCGCTTTGCGGTTTCATGGTCGAAACGGGGTTTTGCTGAAGCAATGTGAATAGAATGTGAACATTCTCGTCATGATATCATGACTGACAGACATTTGGGTTGGCCATCTTTTGTAGCGACGCAGGTGGCATTGCCACCTGCGTGAACTTGAACTTGCTT
>NW_005179151.1:521582-540206 GCF_000350225.1 Chondrus crispus
CGAAAAGGCAACTCAGAAGTTTGTCGTCTGGCGGACGTCACGCGATGCGTGTAGCACTCATATCTACACAGATTTCAGAGCAGTACAGGTATCAGTCACTGCAGGGCAGATTTCGTCGTGCAGACCACGTATTGCATTGCTATACACGAAGCAGAAACACTTTCCGACAGAGATGCAAACTCGAAGCAAGTTCAAGGCAGTAGCAGCCGTAGAGGGCGGGACAAATGCTGCGCATGGCCAGATCTAGTGGATGCACGACCGTGTGCACGACGTGCTGAATCCTCGAGTGTACCCGTTCCAGAAGGAGTGCTACGCCGTTTCGGTAGACCCGAGAATGTGTCCACGACGCGACACATACGGTAGTCCTGCAGAAGGACAGAATACTGTTCATAACTACCACTCATAGAGTGTGACGGTATACAGAATATGTATCGCGTGATAGACACGGTACAGCGAGAACGGACAGCTCTAAGAGCATCTCCACCGCATAGGCAAATTGTTTCTATATTTGGACACTTGTCAGGCTCCCACATGGGCATTCGTTTTGCGCATTCCGTTTTGCGAAAGTACCACAAATCGCCGTTGCGCAAATCGCGTCGCGGTCTCCACCGCGCACTGCGTCGCACCCGCCCCCGATCCGCGCCCAGACTTCCCGCGCCCCGACTTCTGGGCCGCCCCCCACCCCGACCAGCAGGACACAAAGCCGAGGTCCAGTTCGTCGACGCTGACCTCTTCCACCCAGACTTGTCCTCGCCGCCCGAAGCGAACCCGGCCGCGTCGCCACCCACGCCTTTGCCAGATGGTCGAGTTCAGTTAGCCCCATCCACGCCCGCGGACTCCCATAATAAATGAGTGTTAACGCGTGCACAATGTCTGCGTGCGGGTGGATGCGGGCATGTGCAGTGCGAGCATAGACCGTCCACTGCGCATTTGGCATGCTCAGACGTTTTGGGCGGGTCAGGTGTACCCGTGGCTTCCCGCGTTCTTGCTGTTTCGGCGTCTAAAAGTAACAAAAAATCAGCCCGTTCAAGCAGAAGAGAGTTGCCAAAAAATGGGATTTGTGACGTGACGCGCCACAAAATCAAAAAATAAGTGTGCCGTCAAGGCACAAATCCTATTTATCATACGATTTGTGAAACAGATTTGTGTGCAGATTTGCGCGGTGGAGACCAAACTCAAGCCTGAGTCGCCATATTTTAGAAATGGCCACAATTTGCCTGCGCGGTGGAGATGCTCTAAGTCATATAAAAATTTCTTCCGAAAAATGAAAACGGCCTCATAACATGAGGCCGTCCCTTTCTGCCCCGTCGCCTTCGGGCCCCCCAAACTGCAATACCTGCAACGTATTTGGGTGCTGTACCAAGGGTACAGAACTGTTGCCCACACGCACACGTGGTAAGCGGTGCCTGCTTTGGCACTGGCACAGTCGAGGCCAAGAGAAAATGAGCATGGCGGTTGTCGTTGCGTGGGCCAGCGGGGAGAAGTGCGCTCGGAGGGAGACGGAACGGAACGGCAGGGTGTCGCGAAGGGAAGAGGGGCAGGAAGGAGGCGATTGAGAGGGCCTGGAAGGGGCAGGAAGGGGTGAAGCGGAACGCTAGAGACAGAGCCCCTGGCGCGGGAAGGCGGGGTGGCGTGGGGAGGATAGGTAGTGCAAAGGGAGGAGCTGGGCGAAAAGCAAGAAGGGGACATCAGGTGAATTCCTGAAAGAGCCGGGTGGATTCTCGACGAGCGTAAGGCAGGCACCTGATGGATTCTCGGCAACTGCCTCTGGGCACCAATAAGATCTTGGTTTGACGGTGCTCAATGTATCGGCCATCGGTACAGAAGTATCAAGGGTACTCCACGAATCATGCAAAATTCAAACAGTCCCAAAATGCGGAGGGGCGAGGAGACAGTTTGTCTCTCTGGGAGGCTCTGCGGCCTTTCACTTTTGCGTTCCGCCGGCACCCAAGTCGTTCCACCGGCACGCAAACCGTTCCACCGTTCCGGTGGAACGGAAACCAGACTTGATTGTTAGTGGGTGACACAGAAGTGTCCTGGAAAAGTTGCAGAAAACCATTCCCGCTTCGTGAACAGCAATGCAAAGCGTGGTACAACAAGGTGCGAGTATTGGGCAATGGGAGGGTGATCGACAAGATCCAAGAATTAAGGGTATTCCATTTCTTCCTTTTGACTTTCCTGCGCCAAGTCTGCCGGAGCAAGAACTAATTCTCAACTCAAATCGGAGAAGAATTCATGACGTATCAGAAAACACCCCTTGTGTAACCGCACGCCAGTCTGCACATATGAGGTGTCCAGTCGATGCGAATCGTTCCGCTTTGGACTTTGGACCCTGACCAGCAAACGAAATGTGATAATCTAAACCTTGCGACACATATCAGCGCATCACGAGGAGAACGCAGACGGGCGTAAGGTAAAAAACGGACAAGATCTTCCAGCTGCTGATGGTATACGTATGACCGCTACGTCAATGTATGTATGCCCAGAACGTATGCCCATAATGTAAGCCCAGAATGTATGCCAAGACTGTATGCCCAGAATCCGAGGTGTACGTCGCATTCAACCAATCATACTTGCTAGGGCAGTAATAGTAAGTATGGCCTGGTTCATCCCTCCAAATTCCCTGTTTGGAGGGAGCGCGTGCCTGACCTTGACCAGGCAGGAGTTGCCCTCCCGGGTGAAGGTTATGAAAACACGGGGGACGATCAGTGCGATGTGATTGCCATGTACTGCCTTGTGCACCCGTTCCACCACGAATAGCAGCATCTTCTGAGCGCCCTTCAGCATTCTTTAGCACCCTTTACATTCAGTTATAACCGCAGCGGGCATCAACTTGCTTTCTTCTTTTCGGTCTTCATTCGGTCATCTTCACCGTCCTCCACACGACTCGTCCAACCTCAACCGAGAACCAGCACGTCCCATTCACTGAACATAACCCTTTTCGCCATGTTCGACCACTCTCTCCCCACCTCTCGTCGCCTCGTCCGCTCCGGCTTTCTCCTCGCCGCAACCCTCACCCTCTCGCTCATTGCGCACTCGTGCAACGCCATCCCACTGCCCCTACCCGCACCTGGTACCGTGCCAGCCCTACCAACTCCCGAACCCAACAACAACCATATGTGGCGATCTAACTACTCGCTTCTCGCTATGGGTCTTGTAGTTATCGTCAACTTCATCTACCTCGTCCGATGGGTCACTGATTGGTGTTGCAACTGTCCTACCGACCTCCTTCGCTCCTCAGCCATCCCAGACAATCACGTCCTTCCCCTGTCTGTACCGCATTTGACAACGGCGGAGGATGCCGGTAGAGTTGTGTCGTCCTATGTCGATGTCACCCTTTCTTCCGTCAATCGCCGAGTCACGCTATCGTCAACCACATCGTCTGGGGAACCCCACGCCTGAACCCCACGCCTGACCTCATCCTCCTGCGCTCAATGTCTATCCCTCTTTTTGTTGTGGTCTTGATCGTGAGCACCCAAGCCTCGACCCCAACCCACCCTTTTGGTTTGTAAATGCTCACTTTGACATGACGGAATTTGTGTCGGTTTTCCACGAGATTTGCGAAATACATTCTTAGCTGAGTAGTGTCATATGGATATGGACGGGTCCTGTTCGGCTTGGTTGGCGGCGAGGTTGAAACTTCGAACACGCTTACCGCGTTTGCTTTTTGTTCTGCCCACCCTTCTTCGATGTATGATACTGTACACGATATATCTATTCAGCATAGCATATCGTTCATACAGAACTATTTTCTGTATTGTGTAATGCGTTTCGAAGAATTGAGCGGACGTTTGCAATCCTGGTATTAGCTCACATGAAGAACGTCTGTTGTGTCAAGGTGTGGTGTGCCCTTTGCACCCCTGGAAAGTGGGCTGAATCAAAAGAACCCATTGCTCTCCCCCCTACGAGCAACCTCTGCACGCCGAGTACAGTACTCGAACAAGTCTCATTGCGCGCCGGCAGTGGTGCACCTTTTTGGTGCAGTAATTGTATTGCGTACTTTCGCTTGCTGTAAACGTGGGAATCCTTGAGCGCTGTGGTGAAGAGCTTTATTTTTCTAACATTCAGGGGAGCCGATGCAATATCACGAGGCAGGCGTCAAGGCCTCACACTTGGGCTGGATACGATAGGGCGGCGCCGTCAAAAGAGTTTTATTTTTCTAACATTGCCGCGCCGTCTACGCATTTATTTTCACTAATCAAGGGGGGGCCGATGCCATATCACAGCCTGTGATATGTGATTCACAGGGCAGGCTTCAAGGACTCATGTGCGTAGTGTGAACACTTGGGTCGGACAGGATAAGGCCTGGCCATGATAAGGCATGCGGGCGAGGGTGGCTGAGGCAACACTTGACCATGACCATATGGCGTAGCTCAGGCGCTTAGAGAGTCGGGACTTTGCTGTACCAAATGTGATACCGGTGCGGATAGCAATTTTTTTGCGCGAGAGACTCGAGCACAGCTGTAGAGCGGCTACTGGGAGCGCCCAGGGTGTCGAACGCAAGAGGCACAAAGTGCCAGTCCAGAAGGGGGAGAGCGGCGTTGGATTCTAGATGTATGTACCCTTCCCCAAAAGGGTAATTTGGAGTAAACTTTGAAATATGGCAAAAACAAACAGATTTATTAGTAGGATATCAAAACACTCGGCCCCATGACACAAAACTGGGTCAAAAGTTCGTTGGTAGCTTCAGATTGGTCAGAAAACGGATATTATTTGAGATATTCACATTTGTCTATCCATCACAAGTGGCCTCCTTTTGAGGAAGGAGAGGGCAATTTGGAGTGTCTATGTCATGCGCATGAAGCGTGACCAGCGCCTCGACGACATCGTTCTCTTCCATGGAACGTTCTCCCAAAGATGCCACTACGGTCTCCGGTGCTGATCTGCATCGCTTGGACCGGTCAGAACACTCAAAACCTTGGGGGAAAGCAGCTTGTGCATTGGAAATCGCCAATTTTCGTATCTTTTTCATCCTTTTGGCTTCTTCTTTTTGAAGCCTCATATGTTCTCTTTGCGCCTTTTATGCTTCTTAAGCTCCTCTTTTGCCTCTTTGGCAGCAGCAGCAGCAACTTGGCGTTCTTGGGCTCCCCATGTGTCAAATATAGAGCGGGGGTTCCATGTTGCAGCACTGGGCGTGATTCAGCCTGTTTTCCTTTCTCGTTCACAACTGTGCGGTTCAACACACTATATTTTTCGAAAAAATCAACGCTCTCCAAATTACCCTTTTTCTCCAAATTACCCCTTTTGGGGAAGGGTAGAGCTGAGCGGATAATGCGAGCACCGTCATGATTTCTTTATTTCTCTAACATTGTGTAAGGGGGCCGTCATATCGATTTTATTTGTCTAACATTATTGTAATGTAATAAGGGGGGCCGATGCTGTAATGGGGTAAATTTATTCAAATTCTAGGAGGGGGCCGATGCGGTACCACGAGGCAGGCGTCAGGTGCTCATGTGAGCTCAAATTTTGAGCTTCAAAGTGTGAACACTTGGGCTGGATGCTGTAAGGGGGGGGTAAATTTATCAATGCAGAAGGGGTGCGCTTAAAATGCTGTACGTGTATTTTTTATTCAAATGCTAGGGGTACCGATGCTGTATCACGGGGCAGGCGTCAAGGACTTACACTTGGGCGGGGCTCGATAGGGCCGCGCCGTGATAGGGCATACGGGAAAGGGTGGCAGAGGCCAAACTGGACCAAACAGCGAAACTGATGCGTTGTAGTAGACGTATCTTGGCGGTCCCGTAAGATGAATATGTCGCTGTAATTTGAGCTTATCATAACATTATCTTTAGTAACGTATAAATAACATAAAAATATATCGCTGTTAACGGTAATATGTGGCGGTGTTCGTCTAGTGGCTAGGACCCCACGTTGTGGCCGTGGAAACGGGAGTTCAATTCTCCCATACCGCACTCCGATTTTTGCTTCATTTTTGGCTCCTGCTTCCAGCATTGGATACATGGGGCACAGCCAATTGATCTACGCCTATCCAGACCGACTGCCTTGGCTTCGAATCTATCATCAACGTCCCATCGCCCCTGCGCAAGTCTCCGCTCGCCCGCTCGGTATCCATCATGTTTCTCACGCGATCCGAGTACGATCGCGGAGTCAATACTTTTTCCCCCGAAGGACGCCTGTTCCAAGTCGAATACGCCATCGAAGCGATCAAGCTCGGCTCCACCGCTGTCGGCATCCAAACCGCCGATGGCGTCGTCATCGCCGTCGAGAAGCGCTTGAGCTCCCCTTTGCTCGTCCCCACTTCTGTGGAGAAGATCATGCAGATCGACTCCCACATCGGCTGCGCAATGTCCGGCCTCACCGCTGACGCCCGCACCCTCATCGATCACGCCCGCGTCCAGACTCTTCACCATCGCTTCGTCTACGATGAACCCATGACGCCCCGTGCCTGCACTCAGGCTTTGTGCGATCTAGCATTGCGCTTCGGAGAAGACGGCAAAGACGAAGACGCCATGTCCCGTCCTTTCGGCGTCGCCTTGCTCGTCGCTGGCGTCGACCACACGGGGCCTAACTTGTACCATACCGATCCGAGTGGTACCTACGTCAAATGGAAGGCAAAGGCTATCGGCGCGGGAAGCGAGGGCGCTCAGACAGCTTTGCAAGAGAGCTACAGCTCCAATATGAGCATGCAGGAAGCGGAGACCCTTGCTCTGCGCACCCTCAAGCAGGTCATGGAGGAGAAGCTTGATGGAACCAATGTTGAAATTGCCGCCATTAGAAAGGAGAAGGGCGAGTTTCGAATTTATTCTCAGGAGGAACTCAAGGAATGTATTACTCGCTTGTAGGGCGTGCTGGTCACGAAAGCAAGTCGCCTCAACTGACAAGCTGTTACATACGGATGCGGATCGGCCGCTCGATTTTGTTCTGCGGTGATTTGTGCTTTTTGTAAATAGCGCCTTACTTCACGCATTCATTCCAGACCATTGGGGAGAGCGCTATTTCTGACTACAATTTGCAGTCGTGTGCTGCTGTCAAGCTGTTTTCAAATAGAGGCTCGCATACTTGTTTGATTGTGCCTCTGTATCGAGACCTTGCCCACGTGAACACACTGGAGATTACGCGCATCAGCTACGCAGCAGACTGTACGATACTGTTCGTCTTCACGACATGTGCACCAGTCGATGCCCCAGCGATTCATATTTCATGGCGCTATCAATGAATATGGGAATGTGTCTCTAGGCTGTCCCGAAATGTCCGCCCTGATCGAAACAATATCATTCAGGATGAATGAATCCTCTTTTGCGGCTACAACGCCTTCACTCTTTCAGTCGAGAAGCGAAAGTTCTCTCCGTTCTATTCTAAAATCAAAACTGATCCATTTGCATTATTTCTGTGTGTTTACATATGCGTCCGAAAGACATGTTCGGGATTGCCCCCTACGTCAGGGCTAGCGTGCAGCACAGTTAACCTTGACCTAGACTATCTTGGGAGAAGATCAACGTGGCCCAACGCTAGCAGATTGCGGGAGCGGAGGAAAATTCGCCGCATGTAGAGGCGACATGTCCTTTGACACCACTGAAGTCCTTCGCCTATCTCGCTGATCGTGCTGATCGTCCCCATACTTATCTCGATGATCGCGCCGACCGTCTCTGCTTTGCCAGCGCCGAGCACGCTGTGGGGATCTGCTCTTCACGTTGCGAGGCCGATTGGTCTGTGATGGGACAGAAGACCGGTCTTGTACTGTCTTCAAACATGACTTGTAGCTCTCTACGTGACTCGACTGCCTAGAGGCGGGAGCGCCCCATTCCCTTGTGCGTTGATTGCGAACAACTGGGCTTCGCGTTTCTGGAGCCCCTCTGTCGGGCATCTGACGATGCGTGGTGTTGCCTTCCGAGCTAATGTCAGAACCCACTTGTTCAATTAGCGTCCCATTCATGTCACAGCACTGACCAGCAAGGCTGCCATGATCTACATTCTCTGCGTATCGTGCTGGTAACCCTCGTCGCTCAGCTTTGCACGACCTGAGCTCTGAACGTGATTCAACGGAGCTCAATTGCGACAAAGGAGGAGGAGTCACCGTGCTGCGGGTGTGGTACTCAGGGGCTTGCAGTTGAGCGCGGTGGGAAGACACAGCTGCCGTCGCTGGCTCCGCGCAAGAATACTTTGCTGAATGAAGTGCCTGTTGCGCCTTGTCTCGACGCGATCCGTGATCCCTTCTCTGCCTGACTGCTGTACCTTGCGGCTGCACTACTGCGGGAACTGGATGTGTGCGGGGCATGGATCGGGTCCCCGGGTGGTCGCTGTCTAATTTATGATGTGAAGGGAGCCGATTCCCCTCTTCCGCTTCCATGGCCTGTGGTGGATGTTCAACAGCCGCTGCCCCTCTGTGCCTTTGGGACCTGGCACTCATTTCGCCTTCCGTAGCGGCCCCATTTTGTAACGCCGTAGTCGGGATACCCCGCAGTTGTGTGGACTGCTGGTCATCCGTGAAAACAGCATGAACGGTGGCTTGTTGCTGGTCGTAGAAGGACCCAACTTGTTGTGTGAAAGCTGGGTTGTCTGCAAGCACCGGAATAGGGTAGGGAACAGGCGACCCCAGTAGCTGCTGGGGCGCCTCCACAGGGAAAGTCCCAGGTTCGCAATTAGACGCGGTAGCATTGGGCGGCAAAGCAAAGTGCTCAGGCGAGACTGGACGGTGCAATGGAAATTGAACTCCAAAGTGTTGCGCGTACTGTTCCTCATGCGGCCATTGCTGTTGAAACTGCAGCTGGTTTGGGGCGTGCTGTGGGAGCGGATATGCAGCTGGAATGCCATACGGAGGGCATGCTAGCTGGAAGGACCCGGGCACGATATAAACTGGACATGGCATGAGGCGGACAAACAGGAAGGAGACGTCGACCTCCAGCGCGCGGGAGTAAGTCGCCAGTGCCCTTGCAACATCAAATGGGCTTGAAGCGCCAAGTAGGGTCATTCGGGGCCAGCTGCATATCTCTGAGAGAAGCACCCAGCCATCAGAATGCATCATATCCTGCAGGTAGCGATCGTGCGGAAGATTAGATGGACTGAAATAGAACTCGATCTGCAAGACAATAGCCAGTGTATGCTGGAAGAATGACATCTTGGAACGGGTTCAGGGTGCGATTGTGCGAATGGGATGTGGATAAAGAAACAGTGGACGACAACAACGAGAGGCTGTAGGGTGCTGCAGCGGGGTGTTCCAGAGCTTGAAAAGTAGCAAGAGAGTCGATAAAATCGTTTTGAGGCGAGAGATACAATAAAAGCCGAAAGTACGGTTGAAATATCCTTACTAAGACCGATTTGCTGCTGAGGTAGCACTGAGAGTGGTTCGAAAAGTAGGAAATGCAATTGAATCAGAAGAGGGCGTGTGAGGAGATCAAAAGGCGAGCGAGTGTTGGATAGCTGAGTAGCGAAGCGAAATTGAAGGCGAAAAAGAGATGGGTCAGGAAGAGGGAGAGTTGAGTTGATGAGCGGAGTCGAAGACGAAGCCGAGATGAGTCAAGCAAAGATATAGCTTGGAGTAGAGTAGGCAAAGCAGATGGTGACAGAAGGAGGTATGGGGTGGTATTTATGTGGGTTAGGAAGAGAACGCAGAGGTTGGAACGCAAATTGAAAAGATTAAGTGGCAAGCGGGAACGGTCCCAGAGAGGAGAGGGGAGGAGGGTGACGGAAGATTGTGTTGCGTGAAAGTGGGTCGGTTGTCAATTTTCAATTGTCATTGTGCGTGGGATACGGGGCGTGGAAAGTGCACGATTCGAGGGGCATGATTCCGGTTGAATGGCTTCGGAAATGGCGAGAATCCGGGGCCGTTGGTCGACACGGAAGGAGGGAGGAGCATCGTGATTGAGGAAAGTGGAGAGGCATGGTTGCAGCCGTGACGGAAACAGCGTCCCCACCAAGGTGGCAAGATACTGTCGCACCTTCTGTGATGACGGTGACGGTTGAGGCACGAGGGAGAAGGTTTCTGGATGGTTGCTGAATATGGAAATGCGGGGAAGCTGGAAAGCATTAAAAGAACCGTCTGGACCGCCAGGACGGGAGAGGAGTTAGGGGTCGATGTCGGGTCATGGGTTAAACTAAATGCCGCTCGAGGGAATATATGTTTACGTGTCGCGTGAGGAGATCACAGTAGATCACGGATCAGAATCATGTTGGTGACGTGTTTCGTCACGTTTTTTAGCTGTGCTATGTGCATGTGTGGATTGAATTAATTCGTCATACAGTTCGGTAAACGAGATATTGCACACCGCTGAGAAGGGTGAGAAAGGCGCATTATTCACAGCGTGCATTGCTCGAAACATCCACATGTCGGCGACCCCAACTGTGCAGCCCAGAAACTTCGGACACGTGTGAACGCCGCTTATTTTTAGCAGGACTAAACCTTGTGCACTGTTCATGAAATGCGCTACCCAAAAGTGCATTACTACAACACTGCGCTGCGCATACCTTTTCCTGTCCTAGTGCTACTCGTTCTTTCTCTAGCTAGACTAAAGGTGACTTTCATCCAGCCAATATGCAGAGGTTCACAACTTCTTGATGATCGCCAACGAGATAATTAATTTACTATACGGCATAGGCGCACAACGCGTGTGCTTCTACTTTGCAAAACTAGTGCTGCTGCTTTGCAGAATCTATAATGCAAGTTGTGTTATCGAGGCCTTTTTTCTATGTTCCACACTACAGTTGCAAATATTACGCGTGCGGACAGTCGATCACTCTCCCGCTAGTTTTCGCAAGAAAAGTTACATAATTGTAGCACACACATAAATAGATATGATTTGGGGGGACATTTGCATGTCCCTGTTCGCAAACGTAACACAACTGCATGAAAAATTGGAGATAAACATGTCTTCTCTGTCCAAGTTCTTCAAAAGGTTGGTTTCCGGCTTACATAACCACCGTGTTCAACATGGACTCCGATAGACAAATATATCCCTTACCATTTTATGCGCTCGCAATCCAGTCCTTAATATTAAGTTGGTATCCACACAAAGACCTGTCCCGAAAACGCAGTATTGCTTAATGACTGTAATACGACGTGTTCACTTACAAAAGAATAGGGAAGTGCGATTTTCTATCCCTGTCACATGCTTATGACATGAAAAGTTCATTTCCTCTGAGAGGATATTTCTGCCACACCTCATGCAAGTCCGAGGCCCAAGAAATGGAAGTGTAAAGGCGCTACAAGAACGCCCTATTCCTGCAAGTGAACATGGTCTCCACATAAACAAATAGTCAAACATCAAGGTAAGGCGACAGCTATGATTCAAATATTGTCATCGCGCTTTCCAAAGCGCGATGACAATATTTGAATCCTGGGTTTGGAGCAAGAGCCTCGCTCAATGCTCAAAAAGTATGATGGAAGACGTTATTCACGCAGCGTACACACTATTGTAAAATGACAGGGCAACTGCGGGCAGACTGGCACTAGCATGTTTGGACGTGGCGGCCTTATTGCCAGCACTCCACAACTCGTGGAGGTCTTGGGATCGATGCCTCTTTATTCTTTTGAACCTCAGGTCTTTGAGGCTTTATGTAGGGATTTGACTACCGGAAAACTACAGGAATCGCTAGACAGTTCCTCTCTTCTAGAATGCATGCACCATCATGGTGCATCAAATAATGTCAAATGCAAGAGAGGGACAGCTGAAACTTCCCACAAGGTACTGTGTCACAGTACTACAGTCCTCCCTCTCAAAGACTCCGTAAGGAGTTTCGGGCCCGCTGAACCTTAGCTTTGTCCGCAAAGGTCTTTAGAAATTGTTCCACCATATCTGGGATATCTTCATGCATGCACTGCAGAGATTCCCAATTAGGTTCCTCGTGTGCGAATCCTTTCCATTTAACGCGAACCTCGTATCTCTTCTCCCTGAAATTGTAGCGCAGATCCAAGAGCTTGAGTGCGACATTGTAGTGAATGTCATTATGGTCGATAGTATCGAGTAATTCCTGAGTCACATTAAGTTGTGAATCGGCGTAGAACTTCAATCTATTGGCATGGACAAGCGCGATCCTTTCATTGACCAAATCCTGGCACTCATAGACCCAGTCAGACACAGCACGGATAATTTTTTGCGGTCCTAACCACTGGAGTTGAAGCTTTCTTCCATCTTGTGCTATGCGCTTGGCCACTAAGACGAAGTCGCCAATAGAGAAGTTTGCGTGTTGCACATTGGTCTTTCGATTGTGTGCGTTGATGGAGGCCTCTCTGCGTTTGGTCCTTCGGGTGGCCACGTCTTGATGCAAGGATTCCAACGATTCAAGAAGAGCGTCAGTACGTATGCACCGTAAAAGCTTGATTGAATCGAGAGACTTGGGCTTTGAGTGTGTTGGGGGAACGATAAGGCTGAGAGGGTTGTCCGGTGGTAAACCAGAGAACACTGTAATAGGCGCACGGTGACCAAGACTCGCCACCTTCGCGTGGTTCAAAACGGATTGAATGATCGGAAGAATGTACGGCCATTCTTTTTCTTGCATACGGAATTCTGAAAGAAGGGCACGGCAAGTTCGAAAGACTTCGCGGCAAACTCTTTCTACTGTTCCATTTGCTTGAGGTGTGTTGGGTGTGGTAAAGTGATGGTGGGCATGAAGCGCGCGATTAACCTTATCCATAAGGATATTTTTTAAATGGCTACCTCTATCAGAGATCCATACAGGCGAGACACCGAAGGCTGCGAACCAGTTAAGCAGAGCGGTAACAGCTGACTCAGCGTCTGGTTCTGTAGCGAGTTGTAACCACGTATACATTGAGGCGTCATCCTTGATGATTAAAGCGTATTTGTGCGCAGTCACACTGTCCCCCATATACAAGAAGTCAAAATGAATGATCTCGTTGGGCTTATCGGAATGAAGTGCATGGCCATACGGGCGAGGGACTCGTTTCCCTGCGACTGTCGCGACACAATGCAGACACGAACGACAGAAGGATGAGATGTCCGCATGCATGGTGTTCCAAAAATAATGTTCTTTGATAGACCTGTGTGTACTTTCAAACGCCCGATGACCAGCACGACCACAGTGACAAATGACGCAGATACGCAGTTGTAAATGGGTGCAGGTAGCCGGAATGAAGATGGAACCGTCTCGAGTCTTAAGTAAACCACCACTCAAGGTCAAACTAAAATCGGATTTGTCTTCATCCGTAATTGCCTGTTGTGCGGCAAAAATGTCGGCCGTGGACGGCCATGTGAAATCTGGGACGTAATCGGGGGCAAAGGGAGCTTGGAAGAGTGCAGCAATGCGCAGATGTTTGACTTCCACCGCTTGGTTACGAGTGTTTTCTGGCTCCGATCCCCAGCGTGACAAAAGATCAGCCCAGCAGTTGTCTTCTCCGGATATATGTATGATGGTGTAGCTGAAATTAGCTAGAGTCATACCCCAACGTTGTATCTTGCCCAAGTTGGCTTTTGTCATCCGTGCTGCACAGTATTCGGGATTGAACATAAAAACAAGATTGCTGTGATCAGTGAACAGATGAAAACCTTGTGGGCGCATGAGGAGGTAGTCGAGGCGCTCGACGCTAAAAATGATTGCTGCCGCTTCCTTTTCGGGTGTAGACCAGCGCGAGCTGGCGTCTCTAAAAGAACCAGAAAGGAAAGCGAGCGGAGAGTGTTTTTGTTCTGCCACCGGTAGGTCCAACTCGCACGGAGCGATCTGCGTTAGTACACCGGACCAATGCTTGTCGCTGGCATCGGTGAATAAACATAACAGTTTCGAAGCGTCTGGGTGAGCGAGAGTGACGGAATGCGCAAGAGCGTCTTTGGCGTTGCTAAAAGCTTGGGAATGTACCTCAGCCCATCCGACGTCTCCCAGCTTGATCTTAGAGGCACGCCGCTTCGTCCGACCACCTGCCTTGTTATAAACGTTTTCCAAAAGTGCAATTAAAGGGGCCATCAAGGTCGTGAACTCTGGAATACTCGCGCGCATCCAGTTAGCGGCACAGGCGAATTGTTGTAGCTCATCACCTTTTTGTGGATGGGGCATGTCTAGCAAAGCCTGTAGTCGAGCAGGGTCCATGCGTACCCCTGTGTCGCTGATTAACCGTCCACACCACTTGACTTCTCGCAGGAAAAGTTTGCATTTGGACGCATGTAGCTTGAGTCCTCGACTCTGACAGAGCTGGAGAAACTTTTTGAGAGTATCCAAAAGTTCAGTTGCGTCTTTGGCGTGAAAAAGCATGTCGTCGAGCCAAAGAAGTAGCTTGTCCGAGATATCATGGCAGATCAGTTGAACTGAACTTTGACAGTAAGCCACAGCGTTTCTCTGCCCATGCATGACACGAGTAGGGGTGTATACGCCATCAGGCGTGATGAAACTTTGGCACTCCTGCGATTCCGCAGCGAGAGGCAGTTGCCAGTATCCTTGACACAAATCGATGGCAGCAAAACATGTCTTCCCGGCTAATCGAGAGATCACTGTTTCAAGGTCGGGCATGGGCCAGGCATGTGCCAGGGTAACTTTGTTGACAGGTCGCAAATCTGTAGTGAATCGGAATTGTTCCGGTCCGTGCTTGGGTACAATGAGAGGGGCGCATGCCCACGAGCTCTCACTGTTACGTCGCACAAGCCCCAATCGTTCCAATTCAGCAACTTTGTGGCGAAGAAAGGCTGCTTGGGGTGGCGCATATCGTCGTAGTTTCACACGCACGGGCTCTGCGTCAGGTTTGAGGCGGATGTTCATTGGTGGCACATCGACAGGTGGATTGGAACCAAGTTTGACACGGAACACGTCGACGTATTGTTGGAGCATATCTTTCAAAGTTTCGGCATGGGTGGAAGATAGGCCGTTGTCGATGGCTTCCGTCAACATGCGGTCCAGATGTGGGGTTACATTCTGTTGAGCGTGGTCGCCTGCATCAATTATGTCCAGCTCGGGTGTCTCCTGTTCATTTTTTGTTTTGGCAGGCGCCACAGCACTGTCGTCCTCGCTGTCAGCCAGGAAGGTTGCTTGTGTAGTGACCTCTTTAGAAACTAAGCGAGACAGAGCTCCGGCATGCTGGTCTGATGCTGCCATATTCGCGTCGGCGTGAAAGGAAATATGCGAGCAATCCACATCATTGTACTGACGGCGAACACGTACCAAGTGATCATCGAAATTAAATCCAAGGGACTGTAGAAGTGGCCTCGACAGCAAAACCTCGTCCATAGGCTCCTTAAACACCATATATTCCACATTGCGTAGTCTGAAGGGTCCCTCCAATGTCTGAAGGGTAGTTGAAATACGAGCCTTTTGTTCCGCCGTGATTACAATCGGCTGATCTCCGCCTTTGACAGCTAGTTCCATGGTGATAGGGGTTGCCAAGGGCAAGACTAAAACAAAACATCCGAGAGGGCCAATTTGTTGAGGTGTGTCTCCGATAATGCAGCATGGTCGGAGCCATAAGCACCATTGATAATGACGGGTATGGTATCCGCCAACTTGGCTTTGGTACGACCGTCGCGGCGCTCAGCAAGGGTATGATTCTGTTCTGGTGTAATCGTACCAGAGACAGTGAGCTGTTTCAAGGCACCTGATGGTTTGGGCTTGTTTCGTAAATATTGCTCCAAAAGGCGCTTCTTGGTTTCTGGCGACGACTTCGGGCATTTGTTGATAAAATGTCTCTCGCCTGCACACGTATTTGTGTTCAAACACGACGGCGGGAGTTTTTTCTGGGGGTCAGTTGGGGAATGTGGATCCGTGTTTATGCCACTCGTAACGTTACGAAACGAAAACCGCGATTTAGGGTGAGGAAAGTCGCTCGGCACAACAGATGTCCCGTTGGAAGTTTTTCCCCGTTGTATGCGGCGATCCGTATGTCTCTGTGGCCCTTGTCTGCCCTTGTTATACTCGTTTCCATTTTTACCGTAGTCAGAACGGTTGTAAGCAGATGAAGGATACTCTCTTTCATTGCATGGGACAAATTGTTCACAAGCCACTGCCATATCAACCACATATTTGTAAAAACCTTTCCAGTCTTTCTTTAAAGACGACTTGTGCATAGCCAGGTCGTTTTCAATTTTCCTCCGGAGCGTCGGGGGTCGCAGCAAACTGCAGATATGGCGGACAGCTGCCTTGGGGTTGTCCGTCTTGATATTATCCAATTTCTTGCTACGCAAGAAAGTATTGTAGTCAGTGAAGAGGGAAATTATTCGTAACTTTGGGTCAGTTTCAGCAGTTTTAATACGCACTGACTTGCGCACGAGAGAATCAAGCTCATCAACTGTAAAACTATCAAGCGTGTAGTTGTCTTGAGCAAATAACCATCTCTCAAGGGTTTCGTCCTTCAATTCAGCCCGCGTAGTGACGCCGGGGAAAGTTTCTAAGTCAATAAGTGATTCAAGCAAATCGAAATCGACAGAAGAGACCAACGAAACCGGTTTAAAATCACTTCCTTGTGACTCTGCCTCTGAAACGCGCAAAAGATAGCGCTCCCTCTCCCGCAAAAAAATGTGAATCGTCTTTCGTCCAAGTTCTGTTAGTTCGGGATGTCGCTCTGGAATAAAAACCGGCGGCCCGACAGTAGAATGGTTTTTCAAACTCATGATCGTAACCTAAGGAGGCTTAGTGATCACTATTGCCAGCACTCCACAACTCGTGGAGGTCTTGGGATCGATGCCTCTTTATTCTTTTGAACCTCAGGTCTTTGAGGCTTTATGTAGGGATTTGACTACCGGAAAACTACAGGAATCGCTAGACAGTTCCTCTCTTCTAGAATGCATGCACCATCATGGTGCATCAAATAATGTCAAATGCAAGAGAGGGACAGCTGAAACTTCCCACAAGGTACTGTGTCACAGTACTACAGCCTCTGCGCGATTTATTCCAGCGCGGCAGTATGCGCGTACGAATCTATGTCCACACTTTGTGAGTTGCGCGACTGTTTATCCCGTCTAAAGGATCTAGTGATATTGTCGACTCGGCGTGAGTGTGTGAGACGTAGGCGCCCCCAGGTGTTTTCTTGAGGAAAAGATATGCCTTGTCTGTGTTACACGTTGGTTGCAACAGTGGAGGCGATCTCGAACATCTCTTTCGTACGCAAATGTAACCTCACAGAAAGATGAGGCGAATGGATTGGTTGTGATTTTAGAATACACTTGGAGAGAATTGTCGTTTCTCGACTGAAGGAGTGAAGGCGTTATAGCCACGTAACCTCGAATGCAACTGTCTTGAAAAGTTCGAATACCTCAGAGCATCAGAGAATCATGCGGACATTCAGTCCTGGATCCTTGCAATGTGAAGTGCTTTAGTTGTTAAAGTCCCACACCCTCAGTGGTAGACTATGCAAAGCAGAAGCACACGCGTTGTGCGCCTATGCCGTATAGTAAATTAATTATCTCGTTGGCGATCATCAAGAAGTTGTGAACCTCTGCATATTGGCTGGATGAAAGTCACCTCTAGTCTAGCTAGAGAAAGAACGAGTAGCACTAGGACAGGAAAAGGTATGCGCAGCGCAGTGTTGTAGTAATGCACTTTTGGGTAGCGCATTTCATGAACAGTGCACAAGGTTTAGTCCTGCTAAAAATAAGCGGCGTTCACACGTGTCCGAAGTTTCTGGGCTGCACAGTTGGGGTCGCCGACATGTGGATGTTTCGAGCAATGCACGCTGTGAATAATGCGCCTTTCTCACCCTTCTCAGCGGTGTGCAATATCTCGTTTACCGAACTGTATGACGAATTAATTCAATCCACACATGCACATAGCACAGCTAAAAAACGTGACGAAACACGTCACCAACATGATTCTGATCCGTGATCTACTGTGATCTCCTCACGCGACACGTAAACATATATTCCCTCGAGCGGCATTTAGTTTAACCCATGACCCGACATCGACCCCTAACTCCTCTCCCGTCCTGGCGGTCCAGACGGTTCTTTTAATGCTTTCCAGCTTCCCCGCATTTCCATATTCAGCAACCATCCAGAAACCTTCTCCCTCGTGCCTCAACCGTCACCGTCATCACAGAAGGTGCGACAGTATCTTGCCACCTTGGTGGGGACGCTGTTTCCGTCACGGCTGCAACCATGCCTCTCCACTTTCCTCAATCACGATGCTCCTCCCTCCTTCCGTGTCGACCAACGGCCCCGGATTCTCGCCATTTCCGAAGCCATTCAACCGGAATCATGCCCCTCGAATCGTGCACTTTCCACGCCCCGTATCCCACGCACAATGACAATTGAAAATTGACAACCGACCCACTTTCACGCAACACAATCTTCCGTCACCCTCCTCCCCTCTCCTCTCTGGAACCGTTCCCGTTTGCCACTTAATCTTTTCAATTTGCGTTCCAACCTCTGCGTTCTCTTCCTGACTCACATAAATACCACCCCATACCTCCTTCTGTTACCATCTGCTTTGCCTACTCCGCTCCAAACTATATCTTTGCTTGACACATCTCGGATTCATCTTCGACTTCGCTCATCAACTCAACTCTCCCTCTTCCTGACCCATCTCTTTTTCGTCTTCAATTTCGCGTCGCTACTCAGCTGACCAACACTCGCTCGCCTTTTGATCTCCTCACACGCCCTCTTCTGATTCAATTGCATTTCCTACTTTTCGAACCACTTTCAGTGCTACCTCAGCAGCAAATCCGTGTTAATAAGGATTTTTCAACCGTACTTCCGGCTTTTATTGTATCTCTCGCCTCAAAACGATTTTATCAACTGTCCTGCT
>NW_005179152.1:0-4792 GCF_000350225.1 Chondrus crispus
AGTGTGCTGGAAAGTTGAGTAACCAATGCTCTAGACGCAACGAAATAAACTTAAGAGGAATATTGGAGCCTGCATCAGAAATGAGGAGCGGATTCTGAGTCCATAGTGCAGTCGTAATCGAGGATTGCTGTCCTTTCACCACTTCCTCAAGATACTGAAGGCGTCTGGAAAGAGCATTTAGCTCACGTGTATCTTTGATTGTATTCTGATCAAGTGAGACAGTCGTCGTGTGGTTAACCTTCTTGCATTTTTCTACCATGGCACTACCTGGAGCATAGTCCATATCATCGGCATCCATCGATGCGCTTGCCACGTCTGAGCTTGCGCTGTTATCCAATCGCACGGATGTATCTTTGAGTCTCCAGCTAAACTTTTGTCCATCTTGTACAAACTCGTTTCCCTCCTTGAAAGTAACCTTGCTTTTACATGCCCTGAATCCAAACGCTGCCTTGTATTGAATGGTCCCTTTGAGCACCTCTCGACGATCATCATGAAGGTAGTTGATACTAATGACTGTTGCTGGGAACCATGCCTTGCTTTCTTCTTCATTCTCCAAGGTATAGTAGACCTCTATATCACTCCCGAATTGGAGGCCATTGAAAAGATCTGATACCATTATCAACTGGTGGATGGTATCGTCCTCTGTTAATTTCCCTTGGAAAGTGATACTTGAGAAATTTGTTTGAAATATATACCGAAGACTAAAGAGTTGGGGGTAACCATTGGAACGTAGTCAGTATATAGACATATGTGTTTTTTGTGAAATCGATATTTTTGTAACGGTCACATTTAAAGATGCACGGCTCTGTGCAGCATCTAAATACCATGGGACTTAGACGTGCAAGTGAACAGCTGGGTATGGGCTCCAAAGGTACCGACATCATCCAGTCCGGATTGCTTTGAAAGTCAGTCATGTGTCATTGAATTACTGTTCTTTTAATCATAGTTGCTTTAGATTTAATTGTGCAATGAAGATAGAAGTGTCACTACAGAGTGAAGATGATACTGTTCTCGCTCTTGAAAGTATGAATTACCCAGTACCTACTCTTGGATGTCGTCCTCATCAGTGCCCTTCCTCTGTGAATCACTGTCACCACTAGAATCACTTTATTTTTGTGACGTCAACATCTTGAAGTGCTCTTTTGTTGACTGTTTTGTGATTCACACACAAATTGTTTTGTGACTCTCACACCATTGTCTCACAATCATCTCCAACATCAACAAACCATCACAAACCCATTTAAAAAGCATAGCTGATAGCCTTGTTCTACAGACATTTTACGGCCTTCACTCTCGGGTTTGTGAAGCCTGCCTTATTCGTGGAGGAGTGCGTCGCTCAGAGTCAAACTCCCTGTCATGGACAAGAGAGGGCCCATGTCGCTTCAGTGTAGGGCGAGAATGCCAGACCGTCCGGCAGCTGCAGCAGATAGCTTGCCTACATGTAGAACACCACTGCACCTGGCGCGAGCCCTTTGTAAGTGTCTTGGGCCCGTCTTTTGTCCGTCTTTTGACCCCAATACAGAGTACGCAGTAGGTTTGGGTCCCACTGACCTTCTCGTGCAGTACATTCCGGTTCAACCTACGCAGTTGCGAACACGAAGGGAAGGGGAAGTGTCTCTGGAAATTAGCCGTAGAGGGCTGGAAAGGGAGATATTTTTTTGTGTGACGTTGTTCAGTTTGTTTGCCTTTTGAGATGGAGAGCCTTTTATATGTGATCTTCGTGATGCCCCCACACAACTCACACAAAGCCATCACAAAATGCACACTGCCATCACAAAATGCACACTGTCAGTGTGAGAGTTTTGATTTCAAGGTTGACGCCACGTGTAAAACATTGCATATCGATCCACACGTGTAATACATTGCATTTGGGTCCACACGTGTGATGTGTTTGTCGCGCGACAAGATCTACAAAAGCTGTATGGGTGGCCACCCATACTAGAATCAACCTCTAAAAAATTAACAAAAATTAATCTAGTTCCAGTATGGCTGGCCAGCCATACAGCTTTTGTAAATCTTGTCGCGCGGCAGCCATTACATGCCATTCCAAAGAAACTTGTCTGCGCATGCAGGCCTGCGCGGTATACCCTTCCCTAAAAGCATTATTTGGTAAAAAAGGCTAATTTGATGATTCAGTTCTCGTTGCTGCCAGTGCGGACAATGGGTGCAGTCTTTCATCCCTGGACTCCAGGGAAACGCTCCGGGGCCTAAGCGTTCACCTCTTCTACAGTTTCCCGCAATGTTACCTCCGTGCCTCTCCCCGTCCCGCCAAAAAAGAAAATAGCCGGCACACAACACCTTTAAAGGCCAAACAGTAGTATTTGATCCACGATCAAACACTTTCTCGTCATGTTCACGAAACAGGCCTCCAGTTTTCCGAAATGTTACCTCCTCGCTTCTCCCCGTCCCGCCAAAAAAATGGCGGGCACACAGCACCGTTAAAGGCCAAACAGTAGTAATTGATCCACGATCAAACTCCTTCTCGTCCTGCTCCCGGGATTGGCCTCCAGTTACGGACAATTCACGCCCCCTCCGATGTCGATTGGAATGCGTCGTCAGGCAGCGCGCGCCAAGCAAGGGACAGACGGGACGCAAGGGCCAAAGACAAACGGCAGACAGCGGTAAATTTATTGAAGATGAAAAAAAGGTTGCCGATGTGGTTCGCCTCATAGTCGACTGTGAGGCGAACCACACTGATGATCATCAGTCGTGGGACAGCAGACCGATTACAAAAATGTCTCAAGACCAAGGACGACGACAAACTGTCCCGCCTTCTTGACCCAGCCAACAACCGTCCCGGAGCCCCCCGTGTCGTCAAAGCGGACGAGGACAAAATCATTAAGCAGCGCATTAAATACACTGCCTCCCGGGGATTTGCAATTAACAATTATACATTGCGAGCTATCATGGCTCGCATTGCCAATGATGGTCGACGCGGTTTTCAGACGAAGGACAACATGCCCTCCCCGGACGTTATTCGTACCTGGAGAATCCGAAACAGGGATATCACGTTTCCAACAGCCGATCCCACGAATCTTCTAATCCTAGTTACTCCCCGACTCCTCTAAATCTCCGAAGCACTGCGAATCCCTAAAGTACAAAAACCATCCTACTCCTTACTCCTGAATCCCCTGCCGGCCTGTGATCAGTGGCCTCTGATCACAGCTCCCCACTGATCACCGGTCCTAACTCTCAAAATTTGCACCCCAATTTGCAAATTTTATACAGCAATGACGATGTCGGACGACACCCCCTGCCGGCCTGTGATCAGTGGCCACTGATCACAGCTCCTCACTGATCACCGGTCCTAACTCTCAAAATTTGCACCCAAATTTTGCAAATTTTATACAGCAATGACGGTGCACCGGTTGACAAGGAGAGTGGGTGTATGGTGAGGGAAACGAAAAAGTTAAGGATCAGACTGGCTGCGGGAACTAGAGAGGTGTAGGGACACGGACTTCGAAAGGCGGGGATACATAACGTGCCCCCTTGCAACAAGCCCACAAAGGTAGCAGACCTGAATTTTGTTTGCAATAACGATACAGTTTATATGTCGCAACTACGGATATAGAGGCCGGCGCAGAGCTTATAGTCAGTGCATAAAAGTATGCAGAGCTGTGTGGTAGTACTAAAAACTGTTGAATAAAGACCAGAGTTCTTGTTCCGCACATATACTTATGCCTGACGTGGCGGATACCCTTCCTTTCGCCCCCACACTTGATAAATTCCACCGTCTGGGAGACTCCTGTGTTGTACTGCTGAGTTTGATGTGCATATGAGACACATATGGTCGTCGCTTTCGGCGCTGTCCTGCTCGCAGTAGTGCATAACTAATGCCTTTCGAACGTAGCTTCCAAGCTCAACCAGCGCTCTTCTTTCGTTTCGTTGTTGTATCATCACCCCGTATCCATCTTCTTCAGCTTCGCACTCCTTCACTGCGCAATATCGTGTTGTTTCTTGACTTTCTTTCTCACGAGCGTCCAGAATCCGGACTTGAACCACGGCTAGCACCATCCAGAACCTTCTGTCCTCATCATGCTCAGAATCATTGTTCTCATGAAGAGTGAATGTGAGATCAGGATCTGCGGTCGAAACTACAGAAGAATGCAAGGCTTGAATCACGCTCCCATAAGATATAGTGGCCAAAACAGATGTCTGGTCTCTTTTTCGCCCGTCTGTTATTTTGCACCACTTGGCAGTTCCATATATCTGTACGGTTACGGAATTTCCATGGTCCGGCAGGCCACTTCTAAGACGTAGCTTTTGTTTCCATAAATGCTCTAAAAACTCCCTTGCTTTCAACAGAAATGCAAGGTCAGTTGATTGGAACATTTCCGAATGTTGACCTCCGTCTGCAGTGTTTCCGAGGTTCATAATTACTGAATTGTCTACGCGCCAGTCCTTCCTACTGAGAGACGACGATAAGAGTCCTTTCCGATGTAATCGAAGGTTCTGCAGAACAGGAGTTGGGAAGCAGTCCTGAAGCTTTTGTAGAAATCTTCCCGCATCCTGAAGCCCAGAACTGTCGTAGCCCAAGAGATTTAAAACCGACTTCGCTGTCTCAAAGCTCCAGCCGTTCTCACTAGTGTCAATGCCTTCAGTTTCAATTGCCAGACGAGTCTTCCAGTCGTTGGCAAGACGATGTTCCATAGCCTGCACTTGGGCGGCGCAATGTTTGTTTGTTTGTTTGTGTCACACTTGGGAACGTACCTGCCTGTGTGTTGTGCAGTGACCCGCACCGTGTGTTTGGCGTCCCTTGGTCGAGGGGGAGTGTTGAAATAGTGAGCGCGCC
>NW_005179152.1:5751-22801 GCF_000350225.1 Chondrus crispus
TCTTTTTCATTTTCCTTGCAACATGCCTCCATCCGTCTCCGGTCACACCTTGGTCCTTAGACTTCTCTCCTTTTGCAGTGGTCAACTCAAATCCCTTTTCTGTCCCCTCAATGATATCATCAATAACTGCCGCCAGTACCTCGTTTGTAGATACCCCTGGAGGAGTTAGCCCGATAGGTCTGATGGCTCCTGCTCCATTGCGGTTCTCCGGAGCCATACTTATTGGCAGCATGTATACACCACCCATGCTTCCTTTCTTTCCAATGTACGGCGTAAATCCATCAGAGTACAGAAACATTCTATACACAACGTACTTTCTTCCATCTTCCAAACGTCCACTGCTTTCCGCATCGACGCGATGACCCTTGTTCATTGGATTATCATCGGCAGATACTCGTTTCACTACGGTTTTGTCAAACATCTGGTTGTAAACGCCCCTATTCGTTCCGGTGAGATTCGAAACATTTCTTTCAGAAGATACAACCAAGCTGGTGGCGTAGTCGTCATCACAGTTCTGTCTTCTCCACATCCTATACACAAGGAAGGGTGTTTGCGTTGGTTCTTCCGAATCTTCGGCGTCTGGCTGTCCTGGGAGTGCAAGTTCGACGACCATGTCACTGGGAAGGAATGCCCGAGATTCTGGTCTCTTCGTCTTCATCGTTTTGGTACGCTTTGAATTGGACTCCGCCTGCGGTTCTGTCCAGTTTGGCTCATCGTAAACAAAGAAGGAAGATACAACTGCATGAAATGTCATGTTCGTTGAGGACGTTACTGCAAACTGGGCTTGCATCAATCTGCCCTTCACTGCGTCACTTGTTTCGACCGTAATGTTAAGAAGGAGCCCTTTTCGCAGTTTCACTGTCACACCATCTTCGGTTGGAATCCGATAAACAGATAGACTCCCAGCCCTATCCTTGATTATTGGAGTGTCCTCAATATCCGAGAACCTCGGTATCTCGATTGACGGATCCATATCATGCCGTCTTCCTTGCACCATCTCCCGCAATTTTGCTGTCGAAAAGTCAAGTTTTGCCCAGTTGCTCGGTCTTACAATCATGGTCGGAGCGCTGTCCTGTGAGGTATACTTTCCAACGCCAGCCTTCGACCCAGACTTCGACAAATCCACAGTAAACATTTCTACATGACAAGGAACGAAGAAGTTGGATTTCGCAAATGGACGAACACGTCTCTTCAGAGTAGATGTACTTGGCAGTTTGAGAGTGAGCTGCCTTTCATTCGGTCTCCAGTTCCTAAAGTTGGCAAGTGTCTGATACGCAGTCTCGCTGAGACGCGTGCTCCCAGTTGCTGTTATCAGTGATGCAATATTTGTCCAGGTCAATCGAATTCCACCAGAAGCGCTTTCGAACATGCTGTCTATCAGCTCCTCAGACTCCTCAGCTTCGTAGGCATTGTCCTGCTCAACGCTCAATCCAATGTCTAATCCAGAAATTCCTTCGCTTTCTTCACAACGGATCGTGTTATTTCGTTCGGGGTGAGGACTTGATGGAAGTGCCTCCACACCGTCATGCATGACGCCTTGGTATTCTTGGAGGTCGCTTAAAAGCCCGTCTCTCAAAAGGGAAGCGTAGGATTCTGACTGACCGTCTAGTAACATGAACCCATCTCCTGGACGTTTAGCTGGCTTTGTAGACAGTTGCCTACATGGCCTTGCTCTTTTTCGATTTCTTTCAAGCTGAGGTTCAGAAGAAGATGGTGCGTGCCCATCCGAATTAGTCCCTTGTGATGCAACATCTTCGGAACGCTTTGCATAAGGTCCGCGTTTTTTAAGAACCCAACGACTCTTGCTTTGACGCCCCATCTGTGACAGTTTCGACCAGGTCCGCAACTAGAAGTGGGGCTGCAGTGAAGTTTGGCATGGACCTCGGCATTAACAAGATTTCAGCAAGCTTACTGCTCTACAGCCGAAAGAAGGTCTTTTGTTACATTTGGCGATGCATACGGTTGTGTCGTTAATATTAAAGCTTGGTTCAATGAATAGAAACGGTAAAAAGGATATGCTCCTACTCGCATTTTGATGTGATGCCGCATGCAAAAGCTCAATGAATGGCTGTCGTTAAGGACAGCCATGCCATACCGAATTCGGTAATTTCAAATTGAGATTTCAGTACGACACGTGCCCATGAACAGTTTGAAATATCTAGCTACTGGTTTTTTCTGAACACTGCATATATATATGCAGCAATATAGTTCCAGGACGAGATCCAACTCTCTGCACGCCCGTCGTCCGCAGTCTTGATCCACCATGCATCCCGTTTTCTGACAGTTTCCTCTCTGCGAGTTGCGTGTTCGGTTGAGATATCATCCACACAGTAAGTGAAGCTACTTCTCCCAGAGTCTTGACCCACAACGCATCCGTTTCTCTAACAGTTTCCGTTCTGCGAGTTGCTTGTCTGTTTGAAATATCATCCGCAGTAAGTGACGCCACTTCTCCCACAGTTCTGACCCACCACGCATCCATTTTTCTAACAGTTTCCTTTCTGCGAGTTGTGTGTTTGTTTGGGATATCATCCACAGTAAGTGACGCCATTTCTGCCACAGTTCTGACCCACCACGAATCCATTTTTCTAACAGTTTCCTTTCTGCGAGTTGCGTGTTTGGTTGAGATATCATCCATAGTAAGTGACGCCACTTCTGCCACAGTCATGACCCACCGCGCATCCCCGTTTCTGACAGTTTGCTTTCTGCGAGTTGCGTGTTTGGTTGAAATCTCATGCGGAGACACGAGTGCGCTGCAGACGTTTGGTAAGTGAGCGCTTTCTCTAGGCAATGCCGTTTTGCGATTACCTACAAAGCTGTAACGTAAGTTCGCACATTCTCTAACACATTGAAAGTTTCGAAGAACTGTTCTGACCAAGCCTCACAGCGTTCCTTGTCTCACTGCAGGTCAACCCGCCCGTCTTCTAACTCAGGATCAGGTAAGCCATCAGTACACCCTCCTTGGTCTATCAGAATTCCAATCCACCATCATGACGTACTGTGACCGTAACTGACCTCTCTTATTATGTTTATTGGCGTTGATTATTGTATTTAACGGAAGCGCAATGAACCACTGCTGCGGTATTCCGGTATTTGGACGGGGTAGATGTAGTGTATGTAGCCGTAACAATACTCTTTGGTTGCTACAAATAAATGTGATGTGAACGCCGCTGGAACCCCTATCGGTTTCATCCTTCGGGTTGGGACCGTTTCTGGACCGGCGGGGTGATATCACCTTTGCAAGAAAGGTACTGGATTAACATTTCATTGACTGAGAGTAGGTCGGAGCATTACGTCTAGTGTTGCATTGGAGCTGCGAATGGAGACATATTTTCACTGCCCTGGAGCAGCAAAACATGGTCGTCGGTGGCTGCGCATATGCAGCGATGATCACCGTCTCATCATTGCATCAATGTAAAAGCGTTTGGCCCTGCGGGACCTGCCCGTGTACAGCGCCAGCCAGCCATCTACCGCCGCAGGCCAGGCAGAGACGCTGTGCCATAACTATGCTGCTTTTCATCCAATGGCGTTTGGCACTGCGAGACTTACCCGTGTGCAGCGCCAGCCAGTCATCTACCGCCACAGGCCAGGCAGAGACGCCGTGCAATAACTCTGCTGCTTTTCAGCCAATGGCGTTTGGCACTGCGAGACTTACCTGTGTGCAGCGCCAGCCAGTCATCTACCGCCACAGGCCAGGCAGAGACGCTGTGCCATAACTATTCTGATTTTCAGCCAATGGCGTTATTGGTAAAAAATGTGCAAAATCGCGACATGAAATCAACAAGCGTTGCTACATTTATGACACATTTTTTGCTGGCCCCGGACCAAAATATTTGCGCCGATTTTTTATTGCCTCCGATAGGCTGATTTGACCTTCCTGTGGGTCTCACCGACTTCACTCCCTGTCGATCCGGCCGGCCCCACTCTCCCCGTGAATGCTTCGATAAGGGCGACCAGAGCCCCCGAGTGTGAGGAGGTCAAATCCCCTTTGCGGTCTCATTCACCTCCAGTGGCCAGGTGTTACCCTCTATCAGAGACGAGAGAGGTCTCCTCGTCATCTAGCCGGACTGACAGTCTGTCCGTGCGCGCAGCCCCAGAAAGGAAGGGAAATTCTTCGTCCCTTACCCCCTTGGCTCCTCCTGCTCCGTCTGCCCCTGTGCACGTCCCAGCTCGTCCCCCTTCTCCTGCGGCTGTTCCAGTTGCCGTCTCCTTGCCACCAATTGCCGACGCAGTCCAATCGACCAGGGGAGGTTCGACCTCCCCGTCCTCTTCAGATATCGTCAAAAAGAACGATGGCGCCGCCAGCGTTTATCGCACATTACTCCGTGCCCATGGAATAAACGAGGGGGCTCTTCGAAGAGCGTCCCTTGTTGACCTGCGCTTACTGGCGCAACTTGTCGCCTCACTTCCAAAGAAAAATATCCTTGGGTAAATCGTCCCATTGACCCCTTACCGATGGTAGCGTCCTGCCGATCCATGTTCGGATCATTGTCCTCTGAGAGTGTCGTCCCATCGTCGACACTTCCCTTCGTTCCACCGAAAATAAATTGCATTTCCGTCTCCTATCAACTTCCTGCTCTTTTTTCATACGCCCCGTCGCCGCGGTCGCATCTTCTTCTCTCCACTTTCCTTCTCTTTTCCTCGTTACTGTCTCCCTTGTCTTATCCACTTTCCGTGCACCCCTGCGTCCCTTCCTAACACATCGTCCCTTGACGTCAAATTCTCCTTCTCGCTCATAGCTACAGTAGTTTTCTCACCGCCAAAAAAACCCCCAGGAAGAATGTAGTGACTTTTTGCATTCCGCACACAAAGCCTTGCGTAGTTCCCCCTAAAATCAAAATTCCAGGGCTCTGACGATCATCCTTTCTGATAGGGTGCGCTCGTCGTGAATGTAGTCGCCAACTCGGTGGCGGTCGGGGTTGTCTCTTCCCGATCTTGCCCTGTTGATGGGGTGCCACTCTGGCCACGTAGACTTCTCAAGCCTATCAACTAACCCAGCTCGTTCGCGGCGAAGATGCCGTCGGCATGTCTCCGACGTTTTATCTCGCAAACTCTGCTCGTCAAAGAGCGCTTCAACCCTTGTCAAATAAAAACGGTCAGTCTGCTTCACCCGTTTTTTTCTTTTGTGCCTCATTTTCCTACTAAGTAGGGAATTCTCCCCGTCTCCATCGACCTCCTTTTCCCTACAAACATGCCTTGATATTTGTGAAGAGGGGAATTTAATTTCCCTCACCTGGCGTCATCCTCCAGCGCATGTTCTTGCATACGACGCAGTTCTACGCGGGCAAAATTCACTTCTGCGCACCACTTCTGCCGCCGGAGATATTGCTGTTCATCTGGAGATGCCCAAGCCTAGAGTAGCTCATTACCAGACCTCAACAGATTTAAGTTCGAACGTCTTCGCAGAAGACGTAAAAACCGATCAATCATGTCGTCTTGTGTGTCGGCAAAGTCCCAGTACCTTCTCTGAAATTGCTGACAGAGCATCATTGCCTGGAAAGGTTCATCTTTGTCTGTCATGGCCGGGAGCGGAATATCAGTCTCCGTCTGCTGCAGGGTGTTCAGCACCGGCGCTGTGCCCTCTTCCATAGCCGTGTCACTAGAAACATTCTCTTCTGCCCTGCCATTTTCGTTCTCTACGGGGTAAAGATCCGCAGGGATCGTAGCATCTATTCCTTTTTCTTCTTGATGTCTGACAGTATTGTTATGGCGATCTGAAGTCTCCATGGGCTCGTCGTCTTTCTCGTCCGGCCCCAGACCCAATGTCTTGTCATATGAGAGATCAGGCGCGGAAAAGGAAAAGTCTTGGTCAAATTCACCTGCATCTTTGCTTCCTCCATCCCCTTGAGTTCCGGTCTCCTCCGTTTTGGCATGTGCTGTGGTGGTGGTCGTCTTGGGGGCTTTTCGCGGTAGCCCTCTGCCCGAGGACGTGCGCCCTCTTTTCCTTCTAGGACAATGTAGCTACCATTTCGTTTCGGAGTTCCACTTAGCCCCTTTCGAACTGGGGAGTCCTTTTTTTCCACCGCGCATTCGCACTGCCACCTCTTCCCGGCGAAGAGACGGCTTCGATTCTTTCCCCATCATTCTGCTCAATATTTCTAGAACCTAATCGCCCTGCACGTCTCCTGGTTGAGGGTGATGCGGGCGCTTTCACAGCTTCAACCTGTTCGCGCTGCTCTTTCCCTAGACCCGCACCACTTTCGCAATCGCCTTCTTCTTGCGGGTAGATACCCCTCTCTCTTGCCCATCTTGAAACTCACGCGATTTCGGATCTCGTGACGCGGTTCGGTTCCGTCGCGTTGCCAGTCTCCGTATCTCTTGTTAGTCTTCCCCGCGCCGCTCCTCTTGGTCGAGAATTCCCGTCTTGTAGATGTCCGCGCGGCGACGCGCGTCCTCAAGGTCACTAGACAAAGCAAAATAAAAATGGGACAGAAAGAAAGAAAAACAGGGAGGAGTTGATCGCCGGGGATCGGTGAGTGTGTTACGCGCGCGCTAGGAAATTTTTGCGTGCCGTTGCACATCTTCTAAGTACCCAGCGCCTCGTGCGCTCGACGCGACATGCCTTCCTAAATTTTGCTTAAAAATTCCCGATGTAATTCTCTGTTCCACTTGGGCATCGCGACACTTGTCGATCTTCACGGGGTGTTGTTGCGGTGTACTCGGGGATGTACCGCGGCTTACGCGATGGGCCATCCAACAACAACTGCCCGCCCTTCGGACTCTCCCCTCGCATCGTGGTGCATCTCTTCAACCTCAAGAGGTACGCCTCCCACGCCTCCGACTCTCGTTCCTGCCAATGCCTCAGCCTCGTCGCACATTTCATCATCCACTTCCTCCTGCTTCGCCTTGCCAGCATGCGTATGCACCTCAGCCACATCCTTTAGACCCCTTCTCCCTCGACTCAAAGATAACCCACTCGTCCGTCTGACGCACCCCCATGCCCACCGTGGAGGACAGTAGTCTGCTCTTCCTTTCCCTGTCGCTCCCCACAGTATCAGCGAGAATAGCCCACTTGCGCGGGATATTCGAGTGTATATCATTCGCGACCGACACAGCCTGATCGGTACGCCTGCACACGCGACTGCGGAACCACGCTTGTTCCTCCACTTACCCTCTTTCCAATGCGTTCCGCTCTCCCATTTATGCTGCCGTCTGGTTGCCACCAGACACTTCCTCAATCACCCACAGCCCTTCAACCAGCCGTCGGCCATTTCAGCCCTTCTCCAACGACATGAAGTACGCCCCTCCGGGAACCTCTGCCTTAATATCATCGTCGTGCGCGGTCACTCGTAGAGCACACGTCTGCCGGACTCCGTCCTGTCTCACGGCGTTCGCTACATACTTATAATTTTTCTAATCTAACTAATGTCACCTGGTTGGCCATCAACGTCGTGCATCCATTTTTCTTTTCTCTTCTTGTAAGTGGACGACTTGGTTCACCTTCCTCATTCTCTTAGGGGCCCCGGACGTTGCCCGGGGCTGTGTCTTCGACATCAAAAAAACAAAAGAAACAAAACCGAAGCAAAGAAAAGGAAAAGAAAATAAAAGAGATGTCTTCGTTATGACCCGGTGAGAATCCCGCGACGCGGGTGTCGGCCGTAACCTTGTCGAAGGCGGAATTGATCTCAAAGATTATCGCCTCTTCAACGTCCTCCTTGGGATCCTCGTAAACTTGCTGACCGACCTCCGCGGTGCGGGGTCGTGTCCCCAACATCTCAAAAATAAAATAAAATAGGACAACACAAAAGCAATCACAAATAAAACAAAAACGAGACCGAACTGTTATGAAGGTAAGAGTGAAAAAGGTGGATTGTCCAGTCCATGTCCCCGTTCTTCCAGCGTTCTTTCTTCGCTTGGCACCCCGTTACGCGACTTCCGACCTGAGTATCTCATCACGACGCTCATCCTACTCGTGCGCGCTCTTCTTCTACTTGCGGGGGGCTATCTGAAGGCCCCTCACCTGGTTTGTTCCATCTTATCGTTCCCCTTTTCTTGACCCTCAGGTCGGTTCGCTCTGCCCAGTGCAGATTACCGCACTGACACTGACATGTGAAATTCTTGGTTACCACTATCTTGATTGCGCTTGCGCGACCTGCGCGGGCAAGGATAGTCTTTTCCGTCGGAAATACGTGACGGCCGCGCTGCGGGGCAATTGCTCGATAGGTTCCCACGTTGCGTCCTTGAGGTTATACCCATACCATCTCACTTTGAGAATTAATTTCTTCCCGTCGTAGCCGTGGTCCACGATCTTATCGATCACATACTCCTGACTCCCGGCTCCTTCTTCCTGCGTGTCCAACTGTCCGTCCCCCTTCCGAAGAGTCAGTGACTCCTCCTCACCCTGTCCTTCCGAACCTCCCATCTCTTGTAGACCGGACGGGGTGCCTGTAGCTTCCTGATTTATCAACGGTCCGTCATCCATCCTATCCTTCGCTTGCGCGGCGGGTCCTTCTCGTTTTCCTCCTGCGTTGAGAAATTGTAGCGCTTGTCGTAGCCCGACTATCGGCGTGTAGTCCATGGGACTAGGGGCTAATTCGACTCTATCTCGCGACACGCGCTCTTCCTGGTCGCCGATGGCAATGACGACCGTATTCTCAGTTGATTCCTTCACTTGATATGGACCTGTAGCCACTTGTGCCAACTTATGTTTCGGCTCGGTGGCCGTGCCTTGTTCTTTCCGAAGGAATACGTATGATCCTGAAGGGATGTCATACTTCGACTTGCGGAGCCTTGCGTCGAAATTTCGCTTGTAGCGCGCTTGTTCTTTCCTCAAGCTCTTACCAGCGCCTTTCATCAGGCTTTCCAACCACGACTGCCATTTCAGGTAGTACGCTCGATTCGAGCTAAATCCTTCCAAACTTGGCTGTGCTTGTAACGCAATGCTTCTCGGCGCCCGAGCTAACACCAGCTCGAAGGGCGCGATGTTCGTAGTTTGATGCACTTGCGTGTGGTATGCGAACGTCACGGCGTCGCTAAATAGGTCCCAGTCCTTGGGATGCTCTCCAGCATATTTTCGCAACGCGAAAGTCAGCGTGTGGTTAAACCTCTCAACTTGGCCGTTGGCTTGCGGGTGGTACGTAGTCGTGAACACATTGCGTATGCCGAGAATTCGACAGACGCTCTGAAAAATCCGGGCCGTGAATTGTGTTCCATTGTCGGACAGCAGCTTGACCGGCGGTCCGTACACGAATACCCAATGGTGAACGAAGGCTTGTGCGATGTGCGCAGCTGATGTCTTCTTCAACGGTACGGTTCGTACCAGTTTCTAGTATCGATTGCTGATCACGAGAATATACCGATTTCCTCGTTTAGTTGTAATTAGCTCGCCGAGAATGTCGATGGCGACAAACTCCAGCGGAGCTTTGGGCGTGAACAGCTTCATTTCCTTCGTGTTTCTTCTTAACTTCACCCTTTCCCGCGCGCATGCGGCGCAATTCTTCGCGACTGCGTAGTTGTCTAGGGCCATCGTAGGCCAGTAGAAACATCTTCTCAATGTCTTGTAAAGTTTCCTGCCCCCGGGTGGCCTGCCAATTTTGCGTAGTGGCTCAACCCTAGGACGCGGTCCCTTAACGATTGCAGTACCACCACTCGTACAAACTCCGTCGCGGTACAGCATAGAGTTCCTTCGAGTTCCTCGGTCTCCATGCTGAACGTTCTCACCTTTCTGGCTTCCATTTCTTCCTTGATGCGGTTGCAGAAGGGGTCGACGGCTTGCCCGCCAATGAGCTCCTCCGGAGTGACAGCTTGGAATTGATCGAGGCGATCAGGGGCGGCCCGCCCCTCAAGAGCGAGGATGTCGTCTAGCGCGACAGAATTGTCCTCGTCCTCCACTGTTCCCTCGGCCGGTTCGGCCATAAAGCATGGAATTTTGTCGTCGATTTCGTCGACGGTTTCTCCAGCGGTCCGTAGTCTTGACAGGGCATCAGCTTGGCTGTTAGCCTTGCCCTTCTTGTACTTGATTTCGAAATCAAATTCAGAGAGGCGGAGCCTCCATCGGATTAATCTCCCGCTGGGGTCGGTTACGTTCATCAACCACCTCAATGAGGCATGGTCGGTATGCACAATGAAGTGCTCGCCATATAAATATGGTCTTAGAGTCTGTACGGCCCAAATTACCGCTACACATTCTTTTTCTGATACAGAATAGTTTCTCTCGGCTGCGGCTAACGTTCTTGAAAAGAACCCGATGGGTTCACGTTGCGCATCCGGATGCGTTTGAAATAATGCAGCGCCGATTTGATAGTCGCTTGCATCAGTGTCTACCGAGTAGGGTAGGTCCTTCTTCGGCAGCGCCAACACCGGCGGTGCCAAGATGGCGTCCTTGAGCTTATGAAAAGCTTTTTCGCACGGTTCGTCGAATCCTTCCAACTGGACCGGTTGTCCCTTCTTCAATAGTTGATTGAGCGGATGCGCGATTTTTGCGTAATGTGGGACAAAGCTGCGGTAGACATTGCAGAGTCCCAAGAAGCTCCTGAGCTGGGTCTGCGTTTGAGGGTACCTCACTTGTTCCTGTGCGGCGGTTCGCGCGGCGTCAACTTCCAATGTACCTGGCCGAACGACGTGGCCCAGGTACTTGATCTTTTCGACGAAAAATTCGCACTTGCGAAGCTTGAGCTTCACACCTGCCTTTTCCAATACAGAAAGTATTTCGTAAACGTGGACGACGTGCTCCTCCCAAGATTTGCTGAAGATGATGATATCATCTAGATATACCAGACAGCATTTCCAGCAGAACGGAGAGAGCAGGATATCCATAGCTCTTTGAAACGTCGCTGGCGCATTGGTAAGCCCGAAGGGCATTCTTGAAAACGGTAGAGACCTGAGTGACACGAAAAAGCTGTCTTGTCGCGGTCCGCTTCCGGAATAGGCATTTGCCAATACCCTGAAATCGCGTTCAACACGGAACAGACCTTGGTGTCTCCCAACGAGTCCAGACACTCATCCATGCGCGGCAAAGGGTACGTGTCCTTCACCGTTACCGCGTTTAACCTGCGATATTGGATACAAAAGCGCATCGATCCGTCCGGTTTGGGCACCAATAAAACGAGCGACGCCCATTCTGACTGCGCCGGCTCGATGAATCCTGCTTCTAACATCTTCTGTACTTCTGCGTCCTCGACCTCCCGAGCCTTTGGACCGGCTCGGTAGGGAGCTTGTGCGATTGGCCTTGTACCCGGGGCCAGTTCAATCCGGTGGACCGTGGTGTTGATTTCACCAAGGGTCCCATTCCACATGCGGGAATATTTTTTTAGCATCCGACGGAATCTTTCGCGCAGCCGGTCCGGCACCTGGCTCAGGTCGAGCTCCTCCACGTCCGGCGGGGGAGGCTCAATCCGCCGCTCCGGCTTCGTAGTTGCCGTCGCGGAGAGCCCTTCCTCCCGTTCTCCTTGCTGGTCCTCGCGATCTTGTTCCGACAGTTCGCATCTTCTCTCGCCCGTAGGCGGCGGGGTAGAATTAGTGAATTTTCCTCATCTCTTCCTTGAATTCCAAGTACCTCACCAATGGTGGTATTGCTCTTGAGTACGGCCCTCGGGTGCGGTAATAGTTCCGCCACCACTTGGCCTTTCTGAACCCTGACAGGGTAATTCCTAAAATTCGCAACAAGCAATCTAAAAGGTTTGTCAGGCTCAACTTGGACTACACCGTTGGTGCTTACCAGTCCGTGCTTGTCGTATAGGGGTGCGTAGGGTTGAACGATGACCAACCCAGTCCTCTTCGAGGTGCATTCGACCATGCGTTGCGTCCCTGGCCCAATGGTCGTGGCTCTTGCCACCTTCACCCTGGGGGAAATTCGCTCCCCTTTTGCATCGGTCTCGGCCTCTCCGGGAACCAAATTCTTCTTCGATCTTCTCGCCGAGAATCGCCGTACGATCGGAACCTCCGAGAAGTCCGCCAACTCAACTGTCCTCTTTCGTGGGTAGATAGCCTCCACGAACCTATCGCAATAATCCGCTCCTAGAATTAGGGGGACTGCGAGTTTTTCACAAACTATAAATTCGACTGAAGCCACGAAACGTCCAAGTCTCACAAGCATTTTGAGTGTACCTAGAGTTCGGAGTGGCCTGTTGTTCGCATCGCCGATGTCTTGGGTCGGTCCTAAGGACACAAGAGTTTCCATTCCTGCGGGAAGCTCGGATCTCCGGATGAGATTAGGTCCCGCGCCGGTGTCCAACACGGACAGTACACGGCTCATCAATCCGACCGTCGGTCCAATGTCCGCGAAGACTTTGTAGTTTTTCCTCGCAAGGACCAAAATCTTCTCGGGACATTCCCCGCGCTTGACCCTGTACCAGGGGCGTCGGACTTGCTCCAGCGGATCGTCCTTGCCTCTTCGCAGAATCTTCTTGATCCCAATGGGTTCTTTCGGGTTATCGATGATTCCAACTGTCTCCTCATCATCGATTGCCTCCTTCGCTAAAAGCGGGGAACGGAACTGGGTCCCGGACACGGTTCTCCGGACACATGTCTCTCCTTTCGAATTTTTTTGAGATTCCCCCCCTTAGTTTTCCTGTCGCTGCGGATTTCTTCTCCAATCCGACGACGGCCCCGCGGCCAGCCTTCCTGATTTCTGGTTCGAACCTTCGGCAGAGGCACTCGGTGTGCTCGCCGCCTGTGATTCGAACCACTGTTTTACCTTCAGGTAACTTGTCGACGGAATTCCCAACCTCTCCATCGGGGAGAGCATCTCGTAGTTCTTCAGAACTCGGTGCATCTTTCGGAACGAGAGCAAACACGTAGGCGCTGCGTGGCCCTTCTCGTAGCAATGGTAGCATACGAGGCCATGCTTTTTCTGAGGGTACGGCAACCTTGGCGGTTCCCGGCCCGTCCAGCCCGGTCTTCTGAAGGCCGTACCCTTGTCTTCCATCGGAATTCTTGGCGCGGGCGTGTGTCCGCGCCCTCGAAACGCCAATACGGGTTCCCCGGCCTCAATATACGAGCTCGTCGTATACGTGGGCGTCTGTAGCGTAGACATCCCACTAGCCCCGTGATCCTCGTCTCCATACCCATCGGAGGGGTCATAAAAATCGCCCTCGGCAATCAGCGCTCCTGCGTATCCATTTTCTTCCTGATCAACAGTACTAGGTCCTCTGGACGCAGAAAGTGAATCGGCCAGTGGACCGCGCCGCGGGTTCTTCGCGTGGGGTGCGAAGGCTTCTGCTTCCCCCCGTCCTTAGCGTCGCTGGCGCTTGGATAGTGACTCTCCTAGTCTTCCTCTCCTTGGCGCGGCTCGCCGAGCCATGCGCCTTCTCGTAATTAACTAGTCTCAAAAACGAAACGTCCCGATTGTCTTGTCGGTATTGAGATACCATCGGCTTGATACTCGAATCGAGTCCTTCAATAAACATTGTCATCTGTTCTTCCATCGAATATACGTTTCCACATCGATTGCTCGCGTCCGTCAGACGGATAGAAAATTCCATCTCCTCTTCAGACGGTAGCTGCTGTACTTCCCGTAAAGCGAGTACGGCTTGGAGGATTGCCTCATCGGTGGCGAAGCTTCGCAATAGCCACTGTACGGCCTCCGGCCAGACGGACATTTTCCCATGGTGGGACCCCGCCGTTTGTGACACCGAAATGTACTGCCTCAAGGCGACTCCGCTGAGGAACTCCGGTAGCAAGCGGATCGCTTGGCCTTCGTTCATCTCCTGGGTGTCGAATTCTTGGACTATCTTAGCTAAAAAATCTAGAACCAATACGCCATCGTCTTCTGTGAACGTATTGTCTCTCTTCGCCTTTGGTGGTATGTCTCTTCTGATCCTTCGCACGGCGGTCCGCCGCTTGCCCGACAAACGTGTCTGCGGGTTCCGCAGGCGGTAGGTCCTGTACGAAAGCAACTTCTTGAAGAGGTGGTTGGTCGGATTTAATTCCTCCAACTCCTCCCATCGCGGTCCGCGCCGCGTCGCGATGTCTTCTGGCTCCGCTTCTTGATCTCTCCGCGAGGCGGACGAAGTGACTCCGCCTCGTTTGGAGCTCTTCTTATTCGACGAAATTCCATTTCCGTGTGTCGATCTTCGGTCAGAATTTCTTGAATGGTTCGACGAGCCGTCGTCACCATTTTCTGCTGAAACATTCGACTCCAAATTTGAGTCGCAATTTTCGCGGTCGTCACTACAGTGACTTTTCTTCTTCTTTCGGCCCTTGGCCGACTTGGGGCTCTTCCACTTTGAATCCCGGGTCCGGACTGACTTTTCTTTCTTCGTTGGACTGTCGATTTCTTCTCCGTCGGAGAGCGATCCCGCGTCCAAACTTGGTTCGGCCCGGCCCGAAGCTTGCTCAAGGTCCTTGAGTCGCCGCGAAGCCCGGTAGAACCGGTCGTCGATGCTGTCCCTTGTCTTGGCCAGCGTTTCCAGGGCCTGATTCGCGTCTCGCCGCGCTTCTTTCGCGGCGAGCTTTAGCGAATCCAGCACTTCCGGATCTCGGCCCGGGGACGCATCAGTACCTAAATTCTCAACGAGAACCACACGAGCAGTCAGCTCTTCAAGCGCAGCGTGGAACTCGGATTTTAGCAACTCCTGTTGCTTTTAAAAAATACCCAGAAGTTCGTCGAGCTTGTTCTTCGTCTCCTGACGAATCTCCTCGCTCAATTTTTCGAACTTCTCTTCCAGGCCGTTCTTCTCAACGGCCGTCTCCGAAGGGGACGCTTCTGCAACTGGATCAGCAGCCGAGTTTCCTTGGCTTCGCGTACGAGGTCCTCGCGGAATCCTCGACTCTTGAGCTGATCCAGCCCTTCTGACCCCAGGACCGACGTCCTTGGGTTGCCTTGATGCCATGGTCCACTCTTAATAAACGAGACCTATCGAACTAATTTACCTATTTCCGACTTCTGTGCGTAGTTTCCAGATTCTAGGTCGGGAGACCACTTATGTAGTGCAATGTGCCTGTCAGGCCGGAACCAGGGTCCAACGGTCCAGCGACAACACGACCAACAAACAACAACCAACAAGAGTTGCCGACGGCACAGCCCTACGGAGTGTCCGATTCTCCCTTTCCCTTTAAGTGGGTTCGCGGCCCACAGTAGCTCAAGTCCCTGACAGGGGGGGGGGCAAAAGGAAGAGGCCCGCCCGGGGACGGATGGTGGTAGAGTCTTGTACAGGCAGCTGCTCGGCGAGTTCGCGGTGGTGATTAGGAAGCCGGGCCCGATGGGTCGTAAAGCCAATGCTCGCGGAGCGCCTGTTATAGCCTATACCCTTGATAAGGTCTTCGACGGGGGCGTCGAAACGCAGCCCGTCGGGAATTAGCAAACACGTAGCAGCGCTACACCTCCGTACTGCCCGATGGCAAGGTACCGACACCGGAACGGTCGTGACCGGTATCCGATGGAACCAACACTGTTCTGTATACACAACAGGACCTTCGAGGGAAACGTCGTTGCAACAGCCTCCGTCGGTGGTCGTAAACAAGTAGCAGCGCTACACCCACGTGTCGCCCGATGGCCAAGACACCTACACCGGTCCAGTCGCAACCAAAGCCGATGGCACCAACAACAAATAAAAGAACCAACACAAGAGCCCGATGACTCCAGTCGTCACAGTGCAGATCGCAATCAGGCACTGTGGAACCAACACAAGATAAGGGAATAGAAATAGAGATAGAAATAGAAAAGGATAGGTGAAATAAAGGAAAGAGAAAAGGGAACCCCCGAGCGCAAAGGATAACGTAATCTGTGGTAAAAGGGAGCGTCTTGGGAAAGACGGACTTCGACCAAGGCGATATTCAACTCTGGCAACTCGGGTTCGATTGGGAAATAAAGGGAAAAGGAATGGGACCCCCGAGCGCTGAAGGATGCCGTAGGCTTAGGTAAAAGGGAGCGTCTTGGGAAAGACGGACTTCGACCAAGGCGACATTCAACTCCGGCAACTCGGGTTACCTTTACTGAATTGGTGGTCAGAGGGCTAAGGTATATATCGCTCCGCCGGAGCCACTACAGTAGCTCGCGGCGCTAGATCCTAGATCTAATCTAATGCCAGCAAAATTAATACCAACTAATTAACTAAATAAAATAAAATAATTAGAAATTAAAACTGTGCAATTATTCACACTTTTGTCCCCCAACCCGGACTACTTTTCATATCCAAATATTTTCCTTTCTTTTCACCCTCCTTTTCAGGTGCGTATTGCACTACACCCACCAATTCCACGTGAACTTCCACCTACGCCCCGACCGGCACCAGCCCCATACTCATCCCCTCCAACCCTCCCCCAGACCTTAACAAAGCGAACAATAACGTCTGCGCCTTCAGCGTGCTCACATCGTTCCCTTTGCTGAACACCCGCTCCAATGACGCTCTTAGGGCCACCGTCCCGAACCCCTCCTGCCACTCCCTGACAACCCTCTCCACATCCCACTCTGCCGCCGGCATCAGGCTCTCCTCGCACGCTCGTTCCGCCGCCATCACCCACGGCAACTCTCCCCTCCCCTGACACTCTCCCGCCACGTAGCTATGCATCTCCACCACCATCGCCCGCCTGCCTCCCTGCATCTCGTACATGTTCACCAACTGCGTCGCCTGCACCACCCCTCTAGGAACACAGCCCGCTCCACGCTCTTCATCCCCCTGCGTAAACAGCTCGCCCCACTTCTCGATCATGCACGATCATCAACGTCGCCGTGTGGATCAGTCACATCTCTCTCGCCGCCCGTCCCGCGCCCGCGTCAAACCGCGTCCCGTCCTCGATCAAGTTGGAAACTTTGGGCATGCCGGTCGCCAAGCCGGCAGCGTCCGCAACGGCGAACCTCAAGCTCGCGTCGCGGTCGGGGATGTGATCGGCGGGCCATGCGGGCATGGCCCTGGTGTCGCACAACGTCTTGAGGTACCTTGCGTACTGGCGCACAAACGGGGCGCGCGTCTCGGCGGCCTTGTAGCCGTCGTTGAGCGCGTGCGCAGCGAGGCTGTCGCGGGGGTGGTGCACGAAATAGTCGACAGAGGCGGCGGGGCCGCCGCGCAAGATCACGTGCGTGACAATGAGCGCCTTGAGGCACACTTTCCAGTGCGCGTGCGCCAGGCGCGCCCGCAGCCGGTGCAGCACGGCGCCAACCGGCGTGCCGCGGGCG
>NW_005179152.1:22964-34843 GCF_000350225.1 Chondrus crispus
GCGAACTCGCCGAGCAGCTGCCTGTACAAGACTTTACCACCATCCGTCCCCGGGGGGGCCTTTTCCTTTTGCCCCCCCCCCTGTCAGGGACTTGAGCTACTGTGGGCCGCGAACCCACTTAAAGGGAAAGGGCGGGTGGGGGGGGAAAAGGGAGCGCGGGGACAGCGGGAGAGGAGGCAAGGGGTGCGGGAGGGCTGTTAAATTTGCGTGCTCGGGTTTCTCAGCGATGCACAGTTCAGATTCACCGTCGACCTCTCCGGCGCTTCGTTCGTTTGTCAATCCTCAATCTTCGGGCAGTGTTCCGCTGTCTCTGATTTCCGCCACTCCGTCGACATCTCCTTGCTCGCAAACGTGAGCCCGCAGGTGACGGGGTGCATCTTCGTGCCATTGATTCAAGAACGCCGTCGTCTGCTGAACCTGGTCTTTTTGTGAGTGCATCGTCCTCGAACTGTGTATTGGTGCCCCTCAATTCGGCTACACTGTCCCGCACCGTCGGTGCAGCAGCTTCGGGGAGGTTTGTCGGTAGAAATTCCGTGCGAAAGTGACGCCAGCCGTGCTCGTACTCGGCCGAGACAAGTTGCAGCTGAAACAGCGACTGCTTCAGCGGCTGCGTCAGTAAGTTCCGCAGCAGCAAGGGCGCCGAGGACGCCATGAGCGTCAGATGGATCTAGCCGCGCAGGCGCGTATTTACAAGTGGGGCACACGAACGGGAGGGTGGCGTGGACCGTCCCGCAGTCCGGGCATTGAAAGAGCGATGTCGTCGGCGGGGCGTGCCGGGCTGGGCGGTTCGGGCCGATTGTGGGGCGCCGAGGCCATGGCGGGGCGTGGGTTGAAGTGCGGAGACGAAGTTGGCGGCGATGGAGGGCGGGGCGTGGCGGAGGGGAGTGACTGGGTGAAAGCAGGGCGAGCCATGATGACGAGGTGCGACTGGCCAGCTGTGAGACGGGCGTGCATCTGAGGATGGTGACTGTGAAGATGTCCGTCTTCTTCGCATGATAATACTTCAGGCAAGGAGTAAGACCCTCTCAACCCGAAACTTGGCATCACATCCCCCCTTCTCTTCAGAGTCACAAAGAAGATCCTTGCTGACATCTTTTTGCAGTTTCCTCAGCGCCAGAAGTACTAAAGCGCCGTCCGAATCGTGACAGAGAGGCGTGTAGTCAGGATGTGCGGATATCCTTTTCACTACGTCCTGTAAAATCTTGATCTTCTTCAGCCTACAGGAGTAGTCTTTCAACTGCTTCTCAGAATCATTAGTGTCACTTTTTTTCCTCCGCCCCTCGTAGCAAGAAGCTATTTTTGAAAGGGAAGAAGCAATGTCCTTGACTCCTTCATCTGGATGTGACCTTTTCCTTCGTGTTTGTCATGTCAACCCACCTTCCCCTACAATAGTACCAACCCTTGATCCTTCATCCCGTCCCGCGCCCCCCGGAATCAGTTTAAAGCAAACGTTGGAGAAATCATCTTCTTCAAAAGGAGTTCCCTTACGCCTGCACACAAACATGACCATCAACGCTTGCCGAGTGCGCTTAGATCACCGCTTGACGTCGAAGGGAGGAAATGGCGAAACCTATCGGGATCATTCTGCCCTGAAGCCGACCACCGCATCACGTACTGTGTAAATCCAGCTTTTGCATCGTTAAACTTGTCCTTCAAAAATGTTGCTGTTCGAGGAGCCAATGGCGGCAAAGAAGAATCTACACCATCAAGGGCTGCAGTCAAGTTGAGAAAACGCCTTTGTCTTGGATCCTTAAACCTACTTTCCACGATTGTCCAAAAATCGGATCTTGTCACACCTGCACCCAATTGAGCCCTAGAAAGCTCCTGCCCCATGGCAATAATCGCGCTCCTCGCGTCTTAATCATTGCGAATCGTGATCAAGAGCCTTGCGAACTCATTGATTTCGAAAGTGGTGCTCTCTGTATTTGGGCGATCGTTCGAGTTAGCCTGACCAAACGCATTTTGAGGTTGGTTGGCTGTGGAGTCTCGAAGGGGTTCATCCTGTACTCTATCAACTTGTGACAGTGCTTGTTCGATAGAAAACTTTTTTCTTCTGTACTCATTCGCTTCTATGGCTGAGAGCATCCTCACGAGTTCATCTTCACTTGGCATCGTGTCAATCGACAGTGGATAGTTTTCGTCCTTCATCAGCCTGATGCGCAACCATGATTCATATCTTCGTGTTTCTTCGTGACCCGACAGAGTTTCAGCCAAGCTCTTACAGACAAAAGAGAGAGCTGCAAATGTAATACAGATTTTGCTACCAAACATTCCTTTTTGCCGCTTTGACGCCAATCCCAGCTCTTTAAAATCACTCGAAGCCTCTTGACTGGGAGATGTGACAGGAAAGCGAACATTCGACACATATCGTTAGCTGTAGATATTCGCACTTGTGGGTTTCGAAGTTCTATGTTACCATCATCCATGACAATTGCGCCCTCCTCCGTTGACCGATGTTTATCTCTAGATGATGATGGGTCTGATGTTGCTTGACGTTGTGCCAATCCTTCAGAGACGGGTGCCCTTTCTGGGTATCCATATCACTAAAACGCCGTGCCTGAGAATCTGGAGGTTGCGTATTCATATCACTAAAACGTCGCGCTTGAGAATCAGGAGGTTGCGTATCCATATCACTAACACGTCGCAATTGAGAATCCGGCGCAGCAGTCAAACGGCACCTTGTGCTTGTTGGCGTGATGAAGGCAGGCCTCACGTCAGCACAGTTTGGAACGATGACGTGCTCTATATTGGTGAACTGGAGAGTGCGACGTCGGTCGGGGGAATTTTCGCGAGTAATACTGTCTGCACTTGGTGTTTTTGTGGCAGGCAGGGGCTGCCCGATACGCTGAAATCGTGGACTTCTTCGGAGTGTCGGAGATTCGGAACCTGCTTCCATGGTCGTTGTCGTGATAAAGGGAGGAAAAGATAAAAACCTTATTGATGGGTGGGCTGAAGACAGGTTGCTGCACGGAATCGGTGCAAGCTGGGGCACAGAACGCGGAGAGCTTGGAAGGGCTTCGCCGATTACTGCAGGGAGCTCTTTTGCTAAGAGGTTTGGCAAATCTACCGTCTTTTTTCAAAATCTTTTGAATTCGAATGGATCACAAATGGATCAGAAATGGATAAAGGTCTGTTGGTGATAGCCAATAGGTTTCTTCTCTATTGCTTTGCCAAAGCTTACTCTGTAATTGTGACGTTAATTATTTTCGTCCATGTGCGTCCATATGAAGTATCAGATGTATTAAAAAACATTCAATGAACCAATCCGGAGCGACACTGGGTTCATTCACGTCCATACATGCCCGACCGAGCAATCCTTAGGGTGTGTCTTAACTTGCCCGGGTTTGCTTTGCTTGCCCGAGTTTGCCGGTCATTTATTAATTTTTTAATGTAAGTACACGCCTTTCCCTTACGTCAGTAGTGGACAGGTGTCCTTTCCCTTACGTTAGTAGTGGACAGGTGTCCCAGAGCGACGGTGCTGACTTACAGAGGCATACAGCGCCATAAATTTCCAGAACACAACGGGGAGGACACTGTGGGTTCTACAAATTCGCTCCGAGGACGCATCGACAGGGACGTGACATGCTGCAGCGTCAAACAACTTCGCCCCAGGGACGCGCCGACATGGACGAGAGACGCTGCAGCGTCGCTAGCTTCCGACCCAGAACGTGGCCATTGCGGGTGATCCCAGATCACCGGGATAAATAATTGATCTCACCCCCTACTTCTCACCTTACTACTCCGCGGGATAGCGTATCTATCGCCGGCGCTGTTTGGTCAAAAAACCGATCTACAACCACTGCCCAGTAGCGCCGTTCGCCTCCCCTCCTTTCTTCTCAATCTAATCACTCCTACGCAATGCACGGCAATAGAATCATCACTGCTACGACCGCACTAACCGCAACCGCAGCTCTATTCTCCCTCCTTTCATTGCACCAAGCTATTTCAAACTATCCTCGACCCCGAAAATTCACAAAGCCCTTAGATGTCCGACGGAGATGGACCTTTGTCTAAGCCAACAGGATTTTTAACGACAAAGAATTCAGTCGTACATACCGTATGGAGGGGGGATAATATTTGGTCAGAAACGCCCGCTGCAGACGAGGAAGCAATAGTGAGAGACTTTGCGTTGGTGGCCCCCGTCTTCCGAATGGTGGGAGTCAGAGAGATGCGCAGGAGGCGCGGAGAACGGCGCACGTGGCATTGAGGTGTGGAAGCCATTTTCAAGAAAGCAGTCGGCAGTGTGGAATTTGCCACTAAAATGGAGAAATTCGAGGGAAAACTGCCGACGACCGGCAGTTCTTTACTGTACGAGAGTCGGTGAACGACTCGATACGTACGGTGTGTGTCTTCCCTCTACCATCCCCCGACGCCCGTTACTCGGAATCATCGGGGGAACCTATATACTCACTACAGAGAGGGAAATTACTAGAGTATCTTGTCCTTATAGCGCGTGGAGAAAAATACGCGCCAATCAACTTCTGCAGTTTTCACACTGGCACTTTCTTAAAAGGCGGAACAAGATACTCCAATTTGACGTCACGTTTTTGACATTCGATAGTTTCTGAAACAGACTCAATAGGACAGGCATGGTGATAGCTTAATTTCGAATAATCCACTGTTTCACCTTGAGTGCATTGTGGCCGGATCTTAAAACCTTAATCAATGATGCCCAGCATTCGTCTTCGTAAGTCCATCTGCAACCATGTCTTCCGATGCAACTAGACCAATGTTTGATATTTCCTGGCGATTGTAGGCTTGACGAGCAGCAGCAATATCGATGAGGAGTCTTCGTTCGGTTGTTTTGGATGCCTTTGTAATGGTGTCGAAAACTTGTTTAGAGTCGGTTAAAACGTACAGCGGGATCTTTCTGTCGTACATACGCTCCAGGTCATGCCCTAACATAAACGCACGATCGAAACCATCTGCCAAGGCAAATATCTCTCCTCCCATTATCGATCTGACAACTCTTCTTGATTTTTTGCTGGAGAAGTCGATAATATGAGCGGCGTTGTTCGCATCGAATAGCATAATTACGTACCCAAGTTGTGAGGTGCAATCCAAATTGGTACCAAAGGCGGCGTCCGCATAGACACGAATCTGCAATGTTTCGATATTTAGCGGATCGAAACTCAATTGTAAAGGCTCTCTTTTTAGGTACTTGATGCATCGATTGAATGCCTCGATATGCCTGCTTTCGAAGGCTTTCTCTGTGACTTGTGCTGCTTTATTTACGTAGCAGGCGATGTCTGGCCTCGTGTGGGTGATCCAGGCTAATGCCGCACGAGCGCTACGAAAGTGCTCGAACGTTGCATCTTCAGGTAACATCTCAATCCTCTGGATGTGGTCGGGTTGATGGATTCGAACACTACTACCAGGCGTAGATTCGATTTGCATGCCATAAAATTCGACCTTATCCCACTGTCTTGGCCTCGAGTCAAATTTATGCAGTGTAGCTTCGGTGAGGCGCTGGAAAGCGTCGTTACCACACAGTAGTCCATCGTCTACTGGCATTCCCATTAGTCCAGAAGCATCTTCTTCATCTGCATCAATCTTAAGATACAAAGACGAGTCACCTGTGAGCGGTTCCATGCCTAGATCGCTCTTGGCATGCTTGTCCACCGTCACATTTCAGTAATCACCGGCATCAGTGGTCCCGTATATCGGCTTGATCAACTTCAACACTTGGCGCGCATTAAGAGAGAACAAGGGAGCATCTGCTGGTTTCGGCTGAAGGTAGAGCTCACGCAAAAGACATTCATCAATTTGTGTATATGCTTGGGTGACGTCGTGGCTGAAGATTCGAAACCTTTTCGACGCAGAAAAGGATGCAATCATTCGAACCGAGCTTTGTCTTAGTGAGGTAACATTGTGGATTATGTAGTCCTTTTCCCTATCTGAGAAACCTTGAGCAACGAAGCGCGCTTTCGGGGTCTCACGTTCAGAGCCAGCGTTCTTCAATGTGAGGACGAAGCGACCGCCTAGCACATTTGCATTCTCCGGAACGTCCTTCTTTGACATCCTAACCCAAACACCGCGATCTTCTAAGCCTCTCACTTCCTTCTTCATGGCTGACAAGAAGGCAGCGTTCTTAGATCGAGGATCGGATGATTCAATAACCTCCGTTAGGAATGTGGCGAACTCCATATAAAATTCGTCAGGAGATATTGCGTTGTCCTCAGCCGGTGATGAGAATAGATCCTGTAACGGATCGCGAAGGGACTCTAGCCATGCATTTGATGCCTCTGCTGGCGACAGACCCTTGCTTGTGGTATTATTGCTCGGATTGTACTCACTGGGTTCCGTAGTGCTTGGCTTTTCGTTATGCATTGGACGCAAGTACGGCCTCACTTTGTCGATAGACATTTGTGTTGTACGTCCTTGGGAATTGATGAACACTGACTTGTCTCTCACGTCGAGCACATGAAATGGTCCAACCCATTTGTTCACGAGAGGTTCTTTAAAGACAAGCACTTCAGAGCCTATGCTGACATCGCGGTTGGTGGCAGCCGGAACATTTGATCTCAACGCTGTGCTAAGCCGGCTACGGGCAACCTCTTTAGACATATCCTTTCGTGCTGCCTGCATGGCATTCATGCGCTGGACTTGGCCAGGTAGCTGGACAGATCCTGGAAGAAGGATTCTTGGCATAACTCCAAACACCAGAAGGCTTGGTACCAAACCCTTTGGTCCTGCAGTATCATTCATGGCTTTTGTAGCTAGTCTTAATGCGTCTTTCATTGGTATATCAGGAAACTCATCGCGTATCTTGCGAAAAATACGACGCAGGTAGTGGTGATACCTCTCTCCGACGCCTAGGCTGTTGTGGCTTTCGACACCCGATAAGCGAAGCTGAACTCCCTCCATGCTCGTGTAGGACGCGAACCTGCGAGAGCGGAACTGGGGGCCTTGATCTGCGTGTATCTCAAGCGCGTGACCGATGTAGGGAAGGATCCAGTGCGACAAGTATGTGCTCCACAACTCGTCGACAGTCTGTTTCGGGAGGAAAGCAGCTGCACTGAACTTAGTGTCCTTGTCCACCATATGCAACACTGCCTTCCCCTCGAGGAACATAATGTCCATACAAACGCACCTATTTAACACGACATCATCGGACGGAAGAGCGGTTCTGAATCTGCTCGGAGCGGCCACGTTTCTCTGGCAAACGTCACACTCCGATGCGACCCTCTCCAGTTCTTTAAGATCAGATGGAGTTGTACTCGCATTGTCGGCCCGCTTTAGCATTGCGTAGAGACGTCCTGAATCTGGATGAAAGAAGTGTTTGTGCAGCTTCAACATTTCCTCTGATGTGTAGAATATTCCGTAGTCCCATTCAAGATATAGATGTCCCAGTTTCCGCGTTAAAGGGAATGACCAAGCGCGGATCTTCGATTCGAGTAAATCATTTGCCGCATCAACGATCATCTTGTACTCGTCGAGAAAGTCTAGGCCGAGGAGTAGCGGGACGTCTACATCAACCGCTTCGATGTTCGGGCATATAAGTGCGTTCCATTGATGGGAATCCTTATCTCAATACGACCAAGTCCGATGTGGCGGCGGTTTCCAAACTTGAACTTAAGGTCATGCCCGTGCTTGCGCGGCCTGAACTCCTCCCCGATAAGCCTGAAGTACGCCAGGCCTTGTTGTTTTCCGATGACAGACTTTTGTGCTCCCGTATCGATACATGCGCCTAGGAAGGGAACGTCCTTGTCGGTACCGAACACATGGTCAGACTTGAATATTGAGGCGTTATCCCCTTCGTACACGACGAATACGTAGTCTTCTCTATCTTGCTGCGAGAAGTATGGATGGAGGGAATCTTCTTCCTGAGATAAAGTCTCGTTTGAATGTAGAGGGCGTGGGGAAGTGCAGTCAACGTCGTACTGGCTAGACTCCTCCAAGATGCATTCAAAGATCTCACGATCAGTCTGCTTCTCTGGGATGTCTTTCTCCTCGACCTCTTCTCGGGCGCCGGAAGCAGATCCTTGGTCGAGTTGCTGACATAATTGAGCAAGAACGAGGTGTACAGAACGTTCTCCAGTCTGTTTCCTTTTTCGAAAGTAGTCCAGTTTGTTAGCAGCGGCTTTAGCTGCGTTTATCGGCCGCGGGCAGTCTCGAATGGTATGTGTTTTGTCTTCACAGTTGAAACACCCTTGAATGCTAAGTGGATCGAAACTGGTTCTCGGTCTAGATGACGGAGTGCTGAAACCCCTTGAACTTCTGAAGAAGCGATTACGAGATGGGTGTTTGGCATACCGGGTCTGACCTGCGAAGAGTATCCCTGGGACCTCATCGTCGTAGCCAAGGTCTTTGGTCTTTGTTGCGGCATCTCTCAACATGGCTTGCTTTGCTTCCTTCTGGAGTTGGAGAGCAGCCTCCAGTTCGCCGTAGAGCTGTTGGAAAGAGAGACCGTGCGTTGCCACCCTGCTCAGCGGCTCATGGGACCACCCAGATCCAACGACTGCGTTCGGAAGGAATTCTACTTTATGTGCATCACCGCGATGGGAAGCAGGTCCTTGACGAGACAACTTCGTGATCACCTTATAGATTTTGGATAGTGCCGCAGACTCATCTGGCCCATCTGAAACGAACGTAGAGATCCGCAAAGTGTTGAGGTAGTTTTTCACCCTTGCCTGTCTAACAGGGGAATTGTATTCATTCTCAACCAGATCTATGGCTTGTTGGTATGAGGTTGCATAGCCATCTACTCGATCCAGGTAGAACCTCTTCGCATCCCCGGATAGGAGATTGTGCATGTAGTGAAGCTTTTGTGTTGGAGACAGAGAATAATCTCGGCATACTTGCATGTACTCATCCACGAACTCCATCCACGACTCACCAAGCGCCCCGCTAAACTTTTTATCCCTGTCTCTGAGACGCATGGCAACATTGTGTGCTAGTCTATCAGGGGCACTTGCGGTGGAGGTGGAGGCAGAGCGTGATTGCGACTCTTCTTGGCGGTTGTTGTCCGTCCGGGAAAGATCGGTCCTCATTCGACGACCTGCAGCCATGATCTCGGTGACGATGCCAATCGCAGCTTGTTGATCTTCCTGCTCTTCGTATAGATTATGAGCAAGAGTCATCATGATGCGGCGAGAGGAGTGCTGCTGCATGTTAGCTCCGTGTGAATCAAGGAAGTTGCGGAGCTCAGTGTAGACTGCCGGTAGTTCACAGAGTTCCTTTTAAAAAAGGTCTGCGGGAGGGAACATGTCTGCGAATATGCGTAGAAGACCATCCCCTTGGGCAGCCTCAGTGGCTTCTAAATGGCGTACAGAGGACACGAATCCCTTCTGTTTGTCGTTAAGGTCAGCCAGAGGGACGTGGTGCATGAAGCGGGGTTCTGCCTGTTGCCCGGATCCCGAAGGCGAGGTTGCATCTGATGTTTCCTGCTGTTGTGACATGTTCAGTGTTGGTACAAGTTCGGCTTCGGCAAAAATTTCAACCTTGAAAGGGTACTCCGACCCTTGGCGCCCTGTCCTCTACAGGGGAAGTCCTTGGAGGGATACCGTCCCACAACGGGAAGGTCTGACCTTCGGCACCCGGAGACCGTCCGGGTCGGAAACGACTTCAGCTGTCTACCTACTCCTGAGTTTGCTGGAGCGGGCGCGACGATCCTTACGAGAGATCCACAGCAGCCGATACACTGGCTAAAGGCTGTCTACTCCCTTTCAGGAAGCTTGCGCGACGCGACTAGACTAGTTTCTCAAACCCTCCCCGTCGGTACAAAACCCCGTCCAGATCGGTCGCTGTGTGGTCACCAGGCCTTTCGACCAAACACCGTTATCCGCCCACTGCTGAAACAGCGAACCGGTGGGGACTCACTAACACTTCCTCACTTTTGGTTCAAGTTGCGGCCCTCGCTATCGCTCTCGGGGAAAAGAATTGTCCACTAGAGTAGTCGTTGGTAATCGAAAGGATGTACTGGGACTCTGCTCACAGCCGCAGTCTTCGATGTGCTAGTCACGTGTGAGGCCTTTGGCACGGCCGGTGGCAGCGTGTTGTCTTTGAGGCGGTGATTTGGTTACGGCATCTGGACCGTAACGCGGCAGGGAGTGGCAATAGTGTACCCTTTAGGAGGCGGTGTGGCGGTAGCGACACGGCAGCAAGCGCGGGGAGAGGCGGTAACGCAGCGTGAGCGGTGTGGCGTTGTGTCTGGTGGCGGCACAGTGGAGCGCGAGGCGGCGTCACAATCGGAGCAAGGCGGCGTTCAAGTGTGAGAGAGAGGCGGAGTCACCGTCAGAGCGAGAGTTGGCGGTACCGTGAGCAAGAGGCGGCACGGAAAAGTGCGACGGCGCGGCTCGACGAGCGGCAGTGCGCAGCGAGCGGCAAGGATCAGCGAGCGGCGAGGAGCAGCGAGTGGCAAGGAGCTGCGAACAAAAAGAACAGAAAGCAGCCAGGAGCAGCACGCAGTAGGAAGCGGCAAGCAGTAAGCCACAGAGTACCGCAACCGACGGGGTGCGGCGATCAGCGGGGTGCGGCGAGCAGCAGACTGCGGCGAGCGGCGGGGAGTGGCGAGCGAGCGGCGGGGCGCGGCCAGCGGCGGGGCGCGGCCAGCGGCACGTCGCGGTGAGCGGTAGACTGCGGCGAGCGGCGGGGCGGTTAGGTACGACGGAGAAGGGCGGACAGCCACTGCGCGACGCCGGACAAGAAGAAAAAAGTGGAGATCACGGGTACGGTTTTTCTGTTCTCGGGCAAAAAATTAATTCATGAATGTGGAATTTGCCACTAAAATGGAGAAATTCGAGGGAAAACTGCCGACGACCGGCAGTTCTTTACTGTACGAGAGTCGGTGAACGACTCGATACGTACGGTGTGTGTCTTCCCTCTACCATCCCCCGACGCCCGTTACTCGGAATCATCGGGGGGACTTATATACTCACTACAGAGAGGGAAATTACTAGAGTATCTTGTCCTTATAGCGCGTGGAGAAAAACACGCGCCAATCAACTTCTGCAGTTTTCACAGGCAGAGAGGTGCTTCGTAGAGTTGGGTTGCCTTTGCGAGATGGCAGGTGCATAGATTTTTGCAAAGGCGGAGTTGAGGATGTTTTCGGCAAGGGGCAAGCACTGCGTCCACCGGAGCACAGCGTCCAAATTCGAAAGTTACAAACTTACAGAAGTAGCCAATATATGATTGACATTTGTCATTACACACTGACATAACTTGAGCTTGCAGTGTAGGGTCGTATTTGGTTTCAAATCATATATTAACGCCCAGTAGCCAATAGTAGCGCAAATCATGGCTCCGGGCAAGCAAACCCGGGCAAACTCGGGCAAGCTAAGACACTCCCTTAGTTTAGAGAGGCCCTCACTTTCCCCTAGCGCCGTGTCCCCCCTACTGCCCAGAGGTATGATAAGTTTTGGACAAAAGGGTAGCCGGGCAATTAACGTGGACCCCAATAATTTTGAATCCTCACTATTTTACTTATCCTGATTAATTACAGTGATCGGCGCACCTGTCAACAGTTTTCTACCGGTACAGAAAACGAGACTGTTCCTTGCTTGTCTTCCATTTTCCTCGTGTGATAAGGATTATTCCGACCAGCCAGCAAGTACCACTCCAGAAAAGTATTATTTGGTAAAAAGGTTAATTTGGGAACTCAGTTCTGGTTGCTCTTATGAACGCATGCCGCTGAGGAAAACCAAGCGCGGACACTGGGTACATGTGTCCGTGTGATACGCTCTCTCCGGTGCGTATTAAATTACCAAATAGACCTTTTTCTAAAAATCTGTGTATTGCCGCCCAATAAAAGAAAATTCGGGGTTTCTCTGATCCAGTACGGCTAGAGATTCTGCATCTCCTCGCAGTTGGTTTGCCAACGCAGAACATCCATCACCACCAGTCTGACCTCATTTGGGCAAGGGGAAGCCTAAATCCCC